>NC_091119.1:199851542-200151542 GCF_040183065.1 Periplaneta americana | reverse complement strand
CACACCACAGAATCGAGCCTGTAAATTATTTTTTAGTAAGTTAAGCTTTTAATAACTAATTTAATTTGAGCTCTAAATATGTCAGCATTCTTCCAGATCATGGCCTTCGTGTAATATTGTTTACTGTAGTATGTGTTTTGTTTTATTCTGAAGTGTAACACGGAGGACTTGATGCTCGCTTCGCTTCTCCTTTAGAAAAAAGCGAAGGGAATATCAAGTCGGCCGTGAATGCTATTAGCTAGTTCTCAAAACTGACGACAGATGGATTTTGGAAAATAGGAAAATTATGTTTAAAAATTGACATTTCACTGATAACTACTATTTTTCTGAAAATCTTTGAGTTCCAATCTTCAAAATGAGAGGTCATGTATTAAAATCCGTCCAGCCGTTTTCCCGTAATTTCCATTACCAGTTCAAATTATATATACAATATATTTATATATATAATATATATATATATATATATATATATATATATATATATATATACACTGGATGTTAAGAAAGTATCTAGTATTTTAGGAAGTGCTAGTATGCATCAACACAAGAAAAAAAATCTAATAAACTTGGGGCCTACAACACATACTTTCTGAGATCTGAACACTTGTTCATAGGTTGTGCTCAATGTGACGGAAGAGGGAATGTTCAATAGGCTGTTTAACAATGGACTTCCTATCGAGAGTAGATACCAGCGTTGATTTACATTCCGCACGTTCGTCACAATGCCATTCGATGACCTTTTTTGGCATCCTATGTTTCGTATAATACATTAAACTTCTGTATATGAACTTCATACCCGCAATTTTGGTTGAAGTGAATCTAATTTTACCCTCCATTGCTAAGTAATATTAAAACATTGTACAGTTCATATAATTTCACTCTTCATTGCCAAATACATATTACTAAAATTTTTATACATCTTGATTACACAACTTTTAACAATGTATCACTTCGGAATATGTATGATAAGAACTTTCTTGTGTTAAATTTTAACCTACCTTGTTAACATGTTTCGACTCCAACGATATTCTCAACACACAACTCAATTTCAAAACACATACACTCTTTGACTCTACACTACGAACGCATCCTCACAGGAACCAAGAGGCGCCAAGACCAACAACGACCATTTCTGAAGATGACCCAAAATAGGTCGAAACATGTTAACAAGGTACGTTAAAATTTAACACAAGAAAGTTCTTACATTCTAACATTTTCAGCAAGTAACCATGGAAACGTTAGTTATTTTTACCCTATTTAAACAACAAAGTCAACTGGACTAGAAACTAACAAAAAATTAGCATGTGACATCGTCCGGTGACAAAAGTGTAATCTGTGAAAAACCTTCCGGTGACTAAAATGTAATGTGTGACGAATCACTTATGACGAATGATCCGGATCCCGAATACATCAAATGTCAAAGCTGCCAAATCAATAACAAAAATAAATGGCGCACATTTCTAATTTCAATGGGGTTATGAATAAACTCTGCTAGTATTCTAGGGTTAAGAAAGCCTCGCTGAGGCCTTTATAATTCTTGGGTCCACTACAGCATTCTTCATCTTCATATTGTCAAGATGTAAGATGCAGGTTGATTTGCAGACCGGGAAATTCCATGATAAGTCTCTCGTTAGGACTATTCAATCTGTGCAGAGTTACATCAAGTCTGAAGATGGAATTTCCTATTAGAGATGGAATTCCCTATGAAGTATTCCATTCATCTGGTAAGAATATTCAGGGTGCGGCATATTTTAAACTCACAGTGTAAGTGAACAAAAGCTATTTATTTTTCCCAGTATTAAACGCAAGAGTCCACACCTGTGGAGCAACGGTCAGCGCGTCTGGCCGCGAAACCAGGTGGCCCGGGTTCGAATCCCGGTCGGGGCAAGTTACCTGGTTGAGGTTTTTTCCGGGGTTTTCCCTCAACCCAATACGAGCAAATGCTGGGTAACTTTCGGTGCTGAACCCCGGACTCATTTCACCGACATTATCACCTTCATTTCATCCAGACGCTAAATAACCTCGATGTTGATAGAGCGTCGTAAAATGACCCAATAAAAAATTAATAAATAAAACAATTAAACACAAGAGAAAGAAATGTCACTTACCTATCAACAGTATTGTCAACTCCAAAAAAAAATCTGCTAGTTGTTACTAAATATGACTTAACGACAAATTTATCACCAAAACGGCTAGATTTTTAAATAAGATTACATAATCATCCTCTCCATTCAGGATAATGTCATCTCCATCCAATTAGGTGGAACTGTTCTGTAATTGTGGCAATTTTATTTAGAAATAATGTGGAAACTTCGTAGTCATAATATTTCCCATGTTCTCTAAGACCTGTCTTAATTATTAGGTCATCGTTCAACCTTCAACCTCTGCGTTGAACTAATCCCATTTCAACTGCCAATAGAATTTAAAATTCCTTCAGTATTAAAATATGTTTCAGGTGTTGAAAATGATTGAACGTATTACATCACGTCCTTGTCTATGCGGATGACGTGAATATGTTAGGAGAAAATCCACAAACTATTAGGGGAAACAAGGGAATTTTACTGAAAGCAAGTAAAGAGATAGGTCTGGAAGTAAATCCCGAACAGACAAAGTATATGATTATGTCTAATAACCAGAACACAGTACGAAACATAATTATAAAAATTGGAAATTTATACTTTGAAAAGGTGGAAAAGATCAACTATCTTGCAGCAACAGTAAGAAATATAAATGACACTCGGGTGGAAATTAAACGCAAAATAAATATGAGAAATGCCTGTTATTATTCGGTTGAGAAGCTTTTGTCATCCAGTCTGCTCTCAAAAAAAGCTGAAAGTTGAAATTTATAAAACAGTTATATTACCGGTTTTTCTGTATGGTTGTGAAACTTGGACTCTCACTTTGAGAGAGGAACAGAGGTTAAGGGTGTTTGTGAATAAGATTCTTAGGAAAATATTTGGGGCTAAGAGGGCTGAAGTTACAGGAGAATGGAGAAAGTTACACAACACAGAACTGCACGCATTGTATTCTTCACCTGACATAATTAGGAACATTAAATCCAGACGTTATGGGCAGGGCATGTAGCACGTATGGGGGAATCTAGAAATACATATTTATTTATTCATTCATTCATTCATCCATCCATTCATCCATCCATTCATTCATTCATTCATTCATTCATTTATTTATTTATTTATTTATTATTTTGCTAATAATTGTAACAAAATATAATATATGCAGAAAAACTTTAGCTCGCCCCTGAAAGAGTAGAACTCGTGCTCAGGGACGGATTCCTTAATTGAAATTAATAATTATGCAATACAATGTGTCTTATGTGCAATTATAGTATATAAATTTAAATTTACAACTTTTCATTACTTATAAAATCCATACATAACTTTTTAAATTTAATACTACAACTATTAGAATTGACAAGATTAGGATATTTAAATATAAATTTGTTATATATTCTTGGGCCTAAATTACTACTATGATCAAATACTGTAACGGTGTTGCATTTTGGTTCAAACAATCTTCAAGAATTCATACCTTTTTGTTTCATAACTATGAGAATACAATTCAAAATTATTTCGATTTTCATCTATGAATCTTATTAATACAATATAATAAATTTGTCTTAGGTTAAGTACATTAAAGTCTAAAAACAAATTTTGAGATGGAAAATCAATAGGTTTATGAAATTAAAATCAATAGTGTGTTAGTTGGGAGGCCGAAAAGAAAAAGAGCTTTGGGGAGGTCGAGACGTAGTTGGGAGGATAATAAAATTAATTTGAGGGAGGTGGGATATGATGGTAGAGACTGGATTAATCTTGCTCAGGATAGGGACCGATGGCGGGCTTATGTGAGGGCGGCAATGAACCTCCGGGTTCCTTAAAAGCCAGTAATTAAGTAAGTATATTATATTATATTATATTATATTATATTATATTATATTATATTATATTATATTATATTATATTATATTATATTATATTATATTATTTTGAGAATAAGGTTCTTAGGAAAATATTTGGGGCTAAGAGGGATGAAGTTACAGGAGAATGGAGAAAGTTACACAACACAGAGCTGCACGCATTGTATTCTTCACCTGACATAATTAGGAACATTAAATCCAGACGTTTGAGATGGGCAGGGCATGTAGCACGTATGGGCGAATCCAGAAATGCATATAGAGTGTTAGTTGGGAGGCCGGAGGGAAAAAACACCTTTAGGGAGGCCGAGACGTAGATACGAAGATAATATTAAAATGGATTTGAGGGAGGTGGGATATGATGATAGAGACTAAATTAATGTTGCTCAAGATAGGGACCAATGGCGGGCTTATATGAGGGCGACAATGAACCTCCGGGTTCCTTAAAAGCCATAAATAAGTAAGTATTATTATTCCTAAATGAGTGCAACGGACCTAGAAGATCGAACCCATGTAGGCAACTTTCCTTCCGTAAAAATTGTCATACAGTTTTCTATCGACGGAAGCTGGTCTGTGAGTTTCATGAACCCCATGTTCTCGGGACGGGTAGTACAAGAGGGCACAGGCGCGGTGGGTCTTCGCCCCTCTCTCTCCTGTCTGCTCGATAAGTGCCGCCCATGACCACGCGTCGGGACGCCCCATGCGCCAGACGCCCGACGGCGCCGGCAGGAGGCCGTGGTGCACATTTAAACCCAAATCTGGAGGAGAGTTAAAACCCGAACCCATATGCATTTATTTACAGACGGCACACGCTCTGACGCAGGCCGTAAATACTGCACCATGCCCATTAGTGATGCGAGTCAGGGGTTTTAATCTTGATAACGTCTGTCAACGGGATGCAAGCAACCGCAAATCAAGGCTGTCCCACCGGCGAGTCACAATGTCTGGCCCAACTCTAGGGTTATAACCACTTCGGGGTTATTCGAGTCTATTCACTTCTGACTTATTTTCTTAGTAACTTCTTATCTGCAGAAATTATTATTATTATTATTATTATTATTATTATTATTATTATTATTATTATTATTATTATTATTACTATTATGACACTCGGGAGGAAAATAAACGCAGAATAATTATGGGAAATGCCTGTTATTATTCGGTTGAGAAGCTCTTATCATCCAGTCTGCTGTCAAAAAATCTGAAAGTTAGAATTTATAAAACAGTCATATTACCGGTTGTTCTGTATGGTTGTGAAACTTGGACTCTCACTTTGAGAGAGGAACAGAGATTAAGGGTGTTTGAGAATAAGGTTTTTAGGAAAATATTTGGGGCTAAGAGGGATGAAGTTACAGGAGAATGGAGAAAGTTACACAACGCAGAGCTGCACGCATTGTATTCTTCACCTGACATAATTAGGAACATAAAATCCAGACGTTTGAGATGGGCAGGACATGTAGCACGTATGGGCGATTGGAGAAATGTATATAGAGTGTTAGTTGGGAGGCCGGAGGGAAAAAGACCTTTGGGGAGGCCGAGACGTAGATGGGAAGATAATATTAAAATGGATTTGAGGGAGCTGGGGTATGATGATAGAGACTGGATTAATCTTGCACAGGGCTTATGTGAGGGCGGCAATGAACCTTCGGGTTCCTTAAAAGCCATTTGTAAGTAAGTAATTATTATTATTATTATTATTATTATTATTATTATTATTATTATTATTATTACTATTATGACACTCGGGAGGAAATTAAACGCAGAATAAATATGGGAAATGCCTGTTATTATTCGGTTGAGAAGCTTTTGTCATCTAGTCTTCTTTCAAAAATTCTGAAAGTTAGAATTTATAAAACAGTTATATTACCGGTTGTTCTGTATGGTTGTGAAACTTGGAGTCTTACTTTGAGAGAGGAACAGAGGTAAAGGGTGGTATTCATAGTCGACACTTTATATCACCACTTTGCAAAGTGACGCTTTTGATGAAAGTGGCTCTTTCATATTAGTGGTATTCATAGACGATTGAAGAAGTACACTTTACAAAGTATCACTTTGCGCTAGCAAAGTGTAGAGTTACAATTTGGTTGGTAATAGAAGTCCCACAATGCCTTTCAAAACAAGTGAACAAACAATAACAAATTAATGACGTATAACCTACAAATTATAATGCTTGTGATTTGAATTGGGAACCTAATTGATTGCGTGAGGAAGAAAATATATATTTAAAGTTGTTTTATTTCAGTTTCTAGCTTTTGTTGCCGATAGTTTAGATTATTTCAGACAGTTCAGATATATAACATTTTATTAAATAGTTAGTGATACTGCTGGTGAAATTAGGTTAGGTTTTGTACAGTACATAACTGATCCATTAATTTATATAGTTAGATTAGGTTCTGTACATATCTTTTTCATTGATATATGCCGCCAAGTTTAATTTTGTATGTAACCGTTCCACTGATTTATATAGTTCGGTTTGATTTTGTACATATCTTCTATTAGTTTATATAGTTAGGTTAAGTTGGATTGAGTAGGTTAAGTTTTGTGCATATATATATAATTAAATTTATATCATTAAGTTAGGTTTTATACGTTTCTCCTTCATTGATATATCGTGTTAGTTCCTTTATTTTCATTTTTGTCTTTTTCGTGAATAGTGAATAGAAGTAAAAAAAGAATGAAATAACCACATTACTACTGCCATTATTATTATTTTTTTTCTCTTTCTTTCTCTCTCTCTCTCTCTCTCTCTCTCTCTCTCTCTCTCTCTCTCTCTCGTTTCCATTATTGCCTGCTCTTCAGGGATATTTTGAATGCCAAATGTTTCTACAATGCATAACAAAATAGGCCTAATAGTATGAGATTTCTTTTCATGGTGAGGTTATGACTGCACATGAACTAGAGACAGTAGATGTATTGCTTACCGGCGTGAAAATATATATTACCGGTATCAAAACAGTAATGATTATATCAACATCAAGATAAATGTTATTTCAAAATACAGGTAGTCAACAAAAATCAAAATCATTTTAAACCCAATATAATTATGGAATCTGCTTAGAAGGCAGGCACGTGAGGTCTCTCAATGCCAATTTAAGATAGTTATGCCTACATTAGATTGAAGTTAGTTTAATATTATTTAAGTTAAAAAATTCGTTTCAATAATAAAAAGTAGGTTATGTGGACATATCTACCTACATATCACTTCATCGAATTGAGGTTATAAATATACGAATGTTACTACAGAAATATCTGAACTATAATATTATATATATTAATGTATGGTACATATCTGTAGCATAGAATTTTAATGCAGTCAATAACTGTATTATTGGAGGCACTGGCAAACGTCTATTATTCGTTTTTGTCAACCAGTCATGGAAAAGATTAGCAATCTCAATAAGTTTCTTTATCAGATTGGAACCGGTTTTTTTAATTCTATATCATTATAAAATTCCGCGGGATTGTCTTTAGGCCTATCTCTAATGTAGCGCTTTTGTACATTGTGCATCTCTTCCGCACATTCTAATAATCGACAACTTCCAAGACGTCCGCCATTTTTCTACAAAGTGTCACTTTCGGCTCAAAGTGTGGTCGGAACTACACTTTCATCCAAAGTGTTCCTTTGCACCAAAGTGTCGACTGTGCAACGGAAAAGTGATACTTTGCGTCTTCCAAAGGACACTTTACTCGAAAGTGTCGACTATGAATACTAGCCTAAGGGTGTTTGAGAATAAGGTTCTTAGGAAAATATTTGGGGCTAAGAGGGATGAAGTTACAGGAGAATGGAGAAAGTTACACAACGCAGAGTTGCACGCATTGTATACTTCACCTGACATAATTAGGAACATAAAATCCAGACGTTTGAGATGGGCAGGACATGCAGCACGTATGGGCGAATCCAGAAATGCATACAGAGTGTTAGTTGGGAGGCCGGAGGGAAAAAGACCTTTGGGGAGGCCGAGACGTAGATGGGAAGATAATATTAAAATGGTTTTGAGGGAGGTGGGGTATGATGATAGAGACTGGATTAATCTTGCACAGGATAGGGACCGCTGGCGAGCTTATGTGAGGGCGGCAATGAACCTTCGGGTTCCTTAAAAGCCATTTGTAAGTAAGTAATTATTATTATTATTATTATTATTATTATTATTATTATTATTATTATTATTATTATTATTTATTATTATTATTATTATTATTACTATTATGACACTCGGGAGGAAATTAAACGCAGAATAAATATGGGAAATGCCTGTTATTATTCGGTTGAGAAGCATTTGTCATCTAGTCTTCTGTCAAAAAGTCTGAAAGTTAGAATTTATAAAACAGTTATATTACCGGTTGTTCTGTATGGTTGTGAAACTTGGAGTCTTACTTTGAGAGAGGAACAGAGATTAAGGGTGTTTGAGAATAAGGTTCTTAGGAAAATATTTGGGGCTAAGAGGGATGAAGTTACAGGAGAATGGAGAAAGTTACACAACGCAGAGCTGCACGCATTGTATACTTCACCTGACATGATTAGGAACATAAAATCCAGACGTTTGAGATGGGCAGGACATGTAGCACGTATGGGCGAATCCAGAAATGCATATAGAGTGTTAGTTGGGAGGCCGGAGGGAAAAAGACCTTTGGGGAGGCCGAGACGTAGATGGGAAGATAATATTAAAATGGATTTGAGGGAGGTGGGGTATGATGGTAGAGACTGGATTAATCTTGCTCAGGATAGGGACCAATGGCGGGCTTATGTGAGGGCGGCAATGAACCTACGGGTTCCTTAAAAGCCAGTAAGTAAGTAAGGATCCTTTCAGACGAGAATATTGTACGAAATGGAAATATAAAAATTGGAAATTTATCCTTTGAAGAAGTGGAAAGATTCAAATACCTGGGAGCAACAGTAACAAATATAAATGATACTCGGGAGGAAATTAAACACAGACCACAACATATTCATGACCCCATTGTAACCAATTGGCTTGTCGTCAGCACGACACCTCATCCTGCTCAAGGTTTTTCCGTGGTTTCCCTTGAGTAATAAGACAAATGTCGGTATGAGCCCTAAAAGAAATGGGCCACGCACCACTTCCCTTCCCCCACTCTTTCTCTTCTACTATCACAAAGAACTTGCTAATTTCTTAGATGACAAACCTGTATTATGATAATAGGGGAAAATAATTATACTGTAAGTTCACAGGGCTAACGGCTTCGAAGCTGGGTACCTGGTTCTAATGAAGTGCACTGGAAGCAATTTAAAACATGGGGGCATGAGATAGTTACTCTGCCCGCCATAAAAATTCACTTCAATTAATCCCCAAGGTAAAAAAAAAAATTAAACACAGAATAAATATGGGAAATGCCTGTTATTATTCGGTTGAGAAGCTTTTATCATCCAGTCTGCTGTCAAAAAATCTGAAAGTTAGAATTTATAAAACAGTTATATTACCGCAAATCTAGTCTTTCAGGTGAAGCTCCCTGTAAAGCAGATTTGAATAATTTCAAGGGAAAAATTGTTCCGGGGCCGGGTTGAACTTACCAGCGCTCTACCACTGAGCTACCCGGGAACTCCACCGTCCCAACTTCTCCCTTTATATCCACACAACTCTCGTGGGCTGACGAAACTCCAGAGACCCACAACGAGTGCACACAATCTCTGTGTGACTTGGAATTGTGGTTTCCTGTGGTAGAGCGCTGGTACGTTCAACCCGGCCCCGGAACAATTTTTGCCTTGAAATTATTCAAATCTGCTTTACAGGGAGCTTCACCTGAAAGACTAGATTTGCATAATATATACGTTACTGTGTACGTTAACAGAAAACCACAATTCCAAGTCACACAGAGATTGTGTGCACTCGATGTGGGTCTCTGGCGTTTCGTCAGCCCACGCGAGTTGTGTGGATATAAAGGGAGAAGTTGGGACGGTGTCGGGTGGAGTTCCCGGGTAGCTCAGTGGTAGAGCGCTGGTACGTTCAACCAGAGGTCCCGGGATCGATACCCGGCCCCGGAACAATTTTTCCCTTGAAATTATTCAGTTATATTGCCGGTTGTTCTGTATGGTTGTGAAACTTGGACTCCCACTTTGAGACAGGAACATAGGTTAAGGGTGTTTGAGAATAAGGTGCTAAGTCAGTATAATTAGAGTTTGGCTATATTGCTTCAGCTTGTACTCTTTGACCAAAATATAGTGTGGTAATCGATCAGAGCCAGTTGTACTATCGATACTTAACACGGCACACTAGAGCGCTCTACCGGATGCAATAGAGAAACTCAGATATTCTATTACCTTTCGTAACGAAGTAATGACGAAACTATGACGTAGCTGTGTAACAGTTATACTGTTATACACGACGTATGTAGTGATTATTAGTAAGGAATTTACACACGACGTATAAACGAGCTACTCATTGTGTAAGTATAAGACAGTTAAACGTCTGTATATAGAGTTTTTATTAGTAAGACGGATAAAGAATAAATAATTTATCCCTCTGTTGTATTTCAATAACGTGAGCGGTTTTCCTGTAAATTCAATTTTTAAAATCTTACACTTCAAGCCACTGCACGATGCGAGCAGGCTGCAACGTCGCGCCAGAGAACAGCTGACCTAGCGAGACACACAGAGTCTGTTGACCTCTTACATCTGTATCACGAGAAGAGAGTGTTAGCGGCGATGTTGCCGGACTACAGAAACTTCAAACTTTATTTTCTAATTAACCGTGCATTTAATCACAAAACGTAATATAGGATTTCTATTCATTTACGTGTACAGTGAAACCTCTCATTTACGGACATCGAAGGGACGTGACAATCTGTCCGCATTTGGGAGGTGTCCTTTATTGGGAGGGAGGCTCTCCAATCTAACAGTAAATTTATAATATGCACTATGTATCCCTTCACGCTTTAAGTGAAATTTATTATTGTAGTTTAATTCTACATACAGTATTGTTTGCAACTTTGAACTACAGTAGATAAAATCGAAAAAGGAAAATACAGTACTGTGCCATGCAATTTTATTCTATGTCTACAGTTATGCAATACTGTAATTTACAGTTTTCAACTTAACCTTTACGTTCAGGTGCCATGTCTCTTGAAACAGAACAACTGATTGAAGTGAAGAGAATAATCCTACTAACCCTATCATGTGGCGAATACAATTTCACGATCGCGGAAACCTTGGACCTACCAGACAGGTTAAATTTTATGACTTTGTTTATCCACCCGCTTCCAGCTAACAAGGGGTAGGGCTAGTGGTAGCCTACGAGAGCCTTATGTAATGTTTCATGTTAAGGAATTTCTGTACAGTTCTCAAAACTAAATTTTCCATTTTTGTAACACATCAGGTCTTGAAACCCAAGTTCTGTCCGCAGTCAGGTGGTAAAGCAAGCTTTAGGACTGTGAAACAGCTGTCCGTGTCCGTGTCTGAAAGTGTCCGTAAACGAGAGTTAAATTTATCATTATTTCAGTTGGGACATAAAAATCTGTCCGTATACATACTAGGTTCAAAAAGTTCCCGGAATTTGCTAGCATCATAGAAACAACGTACCTTAAACACTATTCTACAGCATTTCCTTCAAAATAGTTGCCTTCCGCAACAACACACTTTTGCCAACGCGTGTAGAGTTCCTGGAAGCAGGCCTGGAAGCCATTTTGTGAAACCCGTCTTAGTGCTCTCGTCGCGTTTGCGATAACCTCTTCAGCATTGAATCTCCGTCCTTTCAGATGACTTTTCAGACGGGGAAACAGAAAGTAATCAGGTGGTGAGAGATCAGGAGAGTATGGTGGGTGATCCAAAGCAGTTATGTTGTGCCTGGCAAGAAATTTCTTTACAATAATTGCGCGATGAGCAGGTGCATTGTCATGCATAAGGAACCAGTTGTTTTCTACCCACTTCTCTGGACGTTTCCTTCTCACTGCGTCCCAGAGGCGACGGAGGGTTTCTACGTACAATTCTTTCGTTACAGTACGACCTTCTGGAATGAACTCATGGTGCATGAGACCCTGAGAGTCGAAGAAAACTTCCAACATAACTTTGCTTTAAGTGTGCTTAAATGCGACAGGCTCATGTCAGTAGATTTACTGGCATGTGAAAGAACTCCTGCGGGACAAAATTCCGGCACATCCGGCGATGCTGATATAACCTCTGCAGTTGCGAGCGTCGTTAAATAAAACATAACATTTAAAATAACTTTGCCTTTGGAAGTGTCCCTAGGAAATTTTTGCTTCCGAGGAGATGTTTTCGATTTCCACTCAGATGACTGTCGTTTAGGGACTGGGTCGTACAAGTATCACCAGTTTCATTTTGTTTAAGAAATCACCATCTTCATCAGCCATACTGATCATGTCCCCAGCAAAACACAGAACTTGATGTTTGTACTTTGCTCTGTGGACATAATTACAAAATGCGACGAACAAACAAAACACTATGATAAACAATTGCCTACAACTCAAAACCAATAATTGCCATTATCAGCAAACTTTAAGGAAATGACATCATGAATGTTACCAACAAAACAAATGTATAATATCCCTTGTTATATATTAATACGAAAAATGGTAGTAAAATTCCGGGAACTTTTTGAACCTAGTAGTATGAGGAGTGTCCGTGTCTTGGGGGTGTCCGTAAGGAGAGGTTTCAGTGTACTATATCGTCCCTTATAATCAGGAAGGTTATTTCACTTCCACCCTGTATAAGAAGTTCGGAAAAATTATGAAAGATAAAAATTACCGATGGGAACCGTCAACAGCCTTTGATGACTAATAAACTCTGGGATCTGTATCGGTGCGGCGAATATTTAAGCAACACACACTGTGTAGTGTCGGCGTGTCGTTTCAAAGGATAGAAGAAATGAAGACAATATAGTAGCGTGCAAATTAATCCTAACACGACATATTTTTACATTTTCTGTCATTGTTGGCCTCACAGCTGCTCATACCGCTTTAATTGACATCTGTAGTACGTGTAATTCCATTGTTGAAGGTCTGTCATTACTTTTTTTTTATAATATGCGACATTTTGCCTGTCGTTTTGTACTTATAAGCATTTCAGTTGTGTTGAAGACTTAATACTGCAATCCTGTGTACATTCTGTCGTCTTCACAAATGGATACAACTCCACGAAAACGGTCTAAAATTATAACATTAGCAGAGCATTCTTCTATGACACAGAGGCAAATTGCTGCAGAATGTCACATCGGTTTGGCTACTGTTAATTCGATCATAAAACGATACAGGAAGACTGGATCCATTACACCCCAGAAAAAAGGAAACTGTGGCCGGAAAAGGAAGACTTCACCTGCAGATGATCGTTTAATTGTCAGGAAAAGTAAATTAAATCCTAGACTAACTGCTGTCGACTTAACCCGCGAGTTAATGGCTACCACTGGGGCGAATATTCACGTCACAACAGTGCGGCGTAGGCTTTTGGAAGCTGGACGAATGGCTCGTAAGCCTATTAAGAAGCAACTGCTAACCCCTGTTATGTGCAAAAAACGCTTAATATGGGCAAAATTACATCAACACTGGACAGTGAATGACTGGAAGAATGTACTTTTTTTCCGATGAGTCTCATTTCAAGGTCCACGGCCACCGTGTTTCTTACGTACGGAAAGGATCCGAAAAAGTAACAGCAGCTCATCTCCAACAAGCACCCAAATACCCCCCTAAAGTAATGTTTTGAGGTTGTTTTACACATTAAGGGCCTGGAGCATTAATACCTATCAAGGGAATGATGAATTCTGACAAATATATTCACTTATTGGAAACCAGAATCGTACCCCAGCTGCAAAAATCATTTCCGGATGGCAGAGGTGTGTTCCAACAAGACCTGGCACCATGCCATACTTCTCGAACAACTACAGAATTCTTCAACAAGAAGAATATTAAGGTACTCCCCTGGCCAGGCAACTCACCCGACATCAACCCCATTGAGAACTTGTGGTCAATTTGCAAAAGAAGAATGCACAAAATGGATTGTTCTACAAAGGAGAAGATGATTTCTGCCCTCATTGGTGTATGGTTTCGCGATGAAGAAATGAAGAATATTTGTGGAAAATTAGTGGAATCCATGCCAAATCGTCTCAGAGCTGTTATTAGGAACAAGGGAGGCCACATAGATTACTGAGGTATGTCTTAGATCCTTTTTTTTTTTTATCCCGTTTGAGTGTTTTCGCATAAGTAATTACGTTGTTCGGATTAATTTGCACGCTACTGTATGAAAAGCTCGAATGAATTTTCGCAAGTATTGCACGCGGGTAGCTTGGAAATTCGAGTAACAATTTAACACTTTGTCCAACGTATTACGGCAAGTTTTAAATGTATTACTTTCTTTTTACATTTATGACATAAATTACCCCTTTTACGCGTCGTATAGAAATTAATCTTTTTCGCGTAACTTTCCAGTCCTGGTCTCACATTACATATTGCAAACACACTTATTATGGGATTCTAGTAATGTGCTTACCATTGGAGCTAGTATGGCTCGAACCAGCAACGATGTCCGTACATCAGTCAGGCGCTTGACGTGGAGAGAACTGAAAAAACGGGAATGAAATAATATACATCAATATTCTTACATTTCGTCACAACCAGGATAGGAGAGCAAAAGGAAATCGTCGCTTAAGAACCAATACCGCGTAACTGACAAAATGTAAATTTTACAGGAGAAGGAAAAAACTGAATAAAAACCATAAAAATAACAGAATAGTCTTGAAAAGTGGTGTATGGCTATGAAATAGCTTAACTAATTTATAACTAAGTGAAAATGGATGATCATGGCTGTAGACATTTGGCCATGTCACTTACGCGGTATTGGAACTCTGCCGTTGACTACATTTTGTTAGTTACGCGGTATTGTGAGACAACTTTAGCAGCTTCAAGATACATGTTGACAAGCGTTTTCTTTGCGTGAAAACTGCTTTCTGGAAATATTATTCGTGCTCTTGTATATGTCAATGTGTTATCTGAATTGTTGTCCTACCATCTGACTTGAGGTCAAGGTCGGTAGGCTGTAGCTTGAATCAGCACTAGATTACGTTCCAGACAATGATTGCTGTATTCTTAGTCAATCAAATGCTGAAACTATGGGAAAGGAAAAACGAAGACACAGTTCAATGTTTATTGTTATAATAATAATAATAATAATAATAATAATAATAATAATAATAATAATAATAACCTGTTACTAGGTACTTTATTTTCACACTAAGTATTTGAATAGATAAGTAGAATTGTTACTAAAACGTTGCTCACAAGTATAATTTTATAATAAAATAATTAATAATATTATTATTATTATTATTATTATTATTATTATTATTATTGACAATGAACTTGACTGACTTGCGAATAATGAAAAGAAAATGATATAAAAATATAATAATGATGATAACTTTTCAGGCACAATATTCGTTAAACACAATAAATAATTATAGGGCTATGCTGAAATCACAAAAAGTAATCCTTGAGTAACCCTAGTGTGGAATACTATCATAAAAACTATGGCACAATCGGTTCTACATACAGTAATGTGACGGTAATTAGACAGGCTACTGATGCTTTTTTTTTCTGTGCTTTTGCACGAGAACATGACTTTTTTTTATTGAGGGGACGCCATCAGTACTATTAGCTAACCAATATCGCACAGTTCATTCTTTAATTCCCAATGTACACAGAAACATCTTTTTGCAAACCTGAATTTTTTTCTCATCAACTTTTAGATTGTAGACAAATGTTCTCTTTCTTCTAGATTCAGAATTTGTACTGCCAGGTCTTTTAGTAGGAGTGAAATTCACAAGATTTGATACGTGAACGGCCCTCTGTCCCCAAGTCATAGTTTTCTAGAATGCCTGAAAGATGTGAAATTAAATTACAGCCTCTTACTTTCGAATTTTGGCACATTTTATAACTACACTCTGGCCCCAAATTCCTTGCATCTCCTTCCGTATCATGTGTCACTTTGCCATCTTTCGACCTCTTGTAGCTAAGATAAGCTTCCTCTTCCATTCCAAGTTTTCTATTTTTCATTTTCTTCCACTTAACCTTGTGTGGCTTTGAACTTATTTTTCTCTTTTCTGTCAAATTTCCATGAAACGCTTGAAGATTCTTCTCTTTACCTTTTTCTGACGAATGTAAAAATGTAGAATAAGTAGCACTCACAAATTCTTCGGGGTCGTACACATCTGAAGACGCATCCGAAATTTAATGTAGATCCTTCATTGACGAGGTATTGTCTTCAGTTTCTGTCCTATCATATTTCTAGCGATATTATTTTAATAGTGTTGCTTTAAATCATACCAGACTGCATAATGTGATCATAACCTTACCGGTAACACTGCACGGACAATCCCTGATTTGCAGCAGCCCATTTTCAGAAGGACGGTTTTCTTTTGCATTTGAATTATCAGGCAGTACACCTACGAATAAGATGAGATTACTAGTGTTCATAAATGTGATATAAATTGATTAAAAACATGTGTAGTAAATATTATCATCAATTTAGATCTTCCTCCTACCGGAGGAAATGGAAGGGACCAAGCTTAGGACCACTGAATGTAGCGCAAATTATTTTAGCGGCCCATTCATGATTATTTATATTAGGCTACTTAAATTAAGTTTGCTGTTATGATTCCGTAACTGAAGAAAAATAAATCTTTAATAACTGTGATACTTCTTATGCCATACCTTTGTTAATGTTCAAAGAAGTTTCTCCCGTCTTGAATGCAGAACATAGCACAGATAGGATTTCGTTCTCGCTAAACTGACCGTCGTCTGATTCATTATCCATTTCTTTTCTTGTATCTGTAGGCCTATATAATAAAATATTAAATGTACTATATTCCAGTGAATGAACTTGCAATAAGATTCTGCGGGAATTCAGCTCAACTAACATTCAATTGACATTAGTGAAATAATTCAGTTATATTTACCTTTCAAATAATTGAATCTGAACACTTCTTTAATCTTCTCAGAATATCACACACTGTTGACACAATTTCACAAGTCAGTAACGAGAACCAGCTTCCGTACTGACGGCGCGCAGGGAGTAGACATAACAGCCTATCTGTTGTCAGATACGCGGTATTTCCTACAGACTTTTCGTGACTTCAGATACGCGGTATTGTACCCCCCTCCTTCACACGCAGGCCATTCATGCAATCAAATTCCCGCGCTTGTCAATGCATGCAGATGACAATGGAGGTACCATCTGTGCAAAAAAACAGTTTTGACCAAAAATGTCAGTTACGCGGTATTGGTTCTTAAGCGACGAAATATCAAGCTGTGTTATAAAACTGAAACTAATTTAGATGAGTACAACAAACTGCCTAAGACGTCGTTACCCGGATTCTAGGCTTTATCCTAATTTTAAAATGCATGGCGTGCGAAGTTAATAACAGCCAAGTTTCTGTTACGCCACTGTTATAAGTTTTTAAGATTGTGAAATAGAAATTACTCTCGAAAGAATGTAAATACTACAAAAATTATATTGGCCATCTATGCCAGTTCTCTCATTATTTAAATATACTGCTTATTATAATTCAACCCTCAAGAAAACCGTCTGACTATATGAAAAGGATAAAGAAAAGCATTCACTAGTTTGAGAGGTGGTGGTATTTATCAAAACAAGGAAACAGAGTCTAATGAACTTGGGTCCAAAAATAATATATTTCGATAAATGAATGCTAGTTCATCAACATTATAGGAGATGTACAATGTGATTTTCATTAAAAAAAAAAAAAGATTCAATATTCTGAAAAAAAAAAAAACAAGAAAAAAGACTAATGAACATGAGTCCTAAAACTAATATATTTCGAGAAATAAGTACTTGTCCATTAGTATCATGAAAGATGCTCGATATGATTTTCATTAAAAAAAAAAAAGAAGATTCAATGTGATTTTCATTTAAAAAAAATTCAATGTGATTTTCATTTTTAAACAAAGAAGATTCAATGTGATTTCCACCTTAAAAAAGAAAGAAGATTCAATGTAATTTTCATTTCAAAAAAAGAAGAAGAAGATTCAATGTGATTTTCACTTTAAAAAAAAAAAAGATTCAATGTGATTTTGATTTTTAAAAAATTATTCAATGTGATTTTCATTTTAAAAAAAGAAGATTCAATGTGATTCCCATCTAAAAAAAAAAAAGAAGATTCAATGTGATTTTCATTTCAAAAAAAAAAAGGTTCAATGTGATTTTCATTTAAAAAAGATTCAATGTGATTTTCTTTTTTTTTTTTTTTTTTTTTTTTAAAGAAGATTCCATGTGACTTTCATTTGAAAAAAAAGATTCAGTGTGATTTTCATTTGAAAAAAAAAAGATTCAATGTGATTTTCATTTTAAAAAAAGAAGATTCAATGTGATTTTCAGTTTAAAAAAGATTTAATGTGATTTTCTTTTTTTTTAAGACGATTCAATTTGATTTTCATTTGAAAAAAAAAAAGATTCAGTGTGATTTTCATTTGAAAAAAAAAGATTCAATGTGATTTTCATTTAAAAAAAGGATTCAATGTGATTTTCATTTTTAAAAAAGGATTCAATGTGATTTTCTTTTTTTCAAAAAAAAAAAGATGATTCAATGTGATTTTCATTAAAAAAAAAGACAATGTCATTTTCATTTAAAAAAAATGATTCAATATTCTGGAAAACAAGAAAAAATCTAATAAATATAAGTCCTAAATTTAATATATTTCAAGAAAAAGTACTTGTCCATCAATATCATAGAAGATACTCAATTTGATTTTCACTTAAAAACAAAAAGAAAAAGATTCAATGTGATTTTCATTTGAAAAAAAAATGCAATGCTCATCAAAACAAACATGAGTCTTAAAATTAATATATTTCGGGAAATAAGTACTTGTCCATCAATATCATAAGAGATGCTCAATGTGATTTTCATTTTTAAAAAATTCAATATGATTTTCATCTCTCTTAGGTTGGCAACTTCGATGTTACGTGCGCTCTGCGATTGTCAAGAATTGAGTAAGACGTTTAGTTCAGTAATTCGCCGATAAGACTTATGCTTGGCCCCGCTACATCTCATCCTTTGCTGGCCATTGAAAATGCAATGCTTTCAATTTTAACATTGTTGAAATAGGAGCTTCCCCGATGGGTTTGTGGGCTACACGTTCTGGGAACTAGCAACCTAGCCCAAGGGAAGTGTGTGATAAATAGCGCCGTGACCGTATTGACAATATAAGGGCGTATTGTGTACCGCTCTGACAATGTGGCTATACTACAGTTACGGGCATAGCATTTCAAAGCCATGATAGCTGCTTACACATTGGTTTGGTGTTGCAGGGTCTTTTCAATGTGAAATTGGAACCTCTATAAGCGAGATGAAGGCCGTTGTGGATAACATGTTATTGCATACGATCTATTATTCCTTGCTCGAACACAATGATCTATGTAATGATGAAGTCATTGGTACATTTGTTACATTATAAATATTGATTACAATTAATAGATTTATTTTTTATTTTATTGGGTTATTTTACGACGCTGTATCAACATCTAGGTTATTTAGCGTCTGAATGAAATGAAGGTGATAATGCCGGTGAAATGAGTCCGGGGTCCAGCACCGAAAGTTACCCAGCATTTGCTCGCATTGGGTTGAGGGAAAACCCCGGAAAAAACCTCAACCAGGTAACTTGCCCCGACCGGGATTCGAACCCGGGCCATCTGGTTTCGCGGCCAGACGCGCTGACCGTTACTCCACAGGTGTGAACACAATTAATAGATCAGTGAACTGAATTTATTCAACTTTGCCGGCAGATAATGGTTAAATTATTTTTAAAACATTTTCAGGTGAAACTTCGATATATTCCACACCACAAACCAGAGAAAAAAAATTACGCACTCAAATAATTTAAAATAACCTTAGAATTGTAGCATACCACTCCAGAAACACGATGTGATCACTGCGAAAGTTATCATATAGCCTATATTTAATAGGTAACAGTTCCGTATTCAATATATTAATTAATGATAACCACATTGCATTGTATAATAATTATGTTTTCTTATTAAGGTATTTTAATTGGCTATTTTACGACGCCTTATCAACTGGTATCGTTATATAGCGTCTGAATAAAACGAAGGTGATAATACCAGCGAAAGGAGTCCAGGGTCCAGTGGCGAAAGTTACCCAGCATTTGCTCTTAATGGGTTGAAGGTAAACCCCCGAAAAAAATCCTCAACTAGGTAACGTGTCCCAACCAGGATTTTTATTGAAGTACGGTACCGGTATTAATTTTGTATGTATATATTTCATACTTCCATTTTTATATCTTAAACATAGGAATAGGTCATTTTCTATCTTCTTTGCTGTAAAGCAACTGTAAGAATATTACAGAATGAATAAATATATTAATGCATCTATCTATCTATCTATCTATCTATCTATCTATCTATCTATCTATCTATCTATCTATCTATCTATCTATCTATCTATCTATCTATCTATCTATCTATCTATCTACCTACCTACCTACCTATCTATCCATGTATCCATGTGTATCTATCTACCTATCCAACTATCTATGTACGTATCGATCTATTTATCTATCTATGTGTGTATCTATCTATCTATCCATGTGTATCCAACTATCTATGTACATATCGAGCTATCTATCCATCTATTCATCTATCTATGTGTGTATCTATCTATCTATCCATGTATATCCAACTATCTATGTACGTATCGAGCTATCTATCCATCTATTTATCTATCTATCCATCCATCTATCTATCTATCCATGTATCTATGTGTATCTACCTATCCAACTATGTACGTATCGATCTATCTATCTATCTACCTATCTATCCATGTATCTATGTGTATCTATCTACCTATCCAACTATGTACGTATCTATCTATCTATCTATCTATCTATCTATCTATCTATCTATCTATCTATCTATCTATCTATCTATCTACCTACCTAGCTACTTATCTATCTATCTACCTATCTACTTATCTATCTACCTATCTATCTATCTATCTATCTATCTATCTATCTATCTATCTATCTATCTATCTATCTATCTACCTACCTACCTACCTACCTACCTACCTACCTATCTATCTATCTATCTATCTATCTACCTATCTATCTATCTATCTATCTATCTATCTATCTATCTATCTATCTATCTATCTATCTATCTATCTATCTATCTATCTATCTATCTATCTATCTATCTATCCCACCCATCCGTGTATGTATCAGTCTATGTGTCTATCAATCTATATTCTATGTGTAACTATCTGCCTACCTACCTATCTTTAACCTTATAAACTGCGTCTTTACAGTATGAAGGTATAGTTTCCAAATAAGTAAAACATAACCTAGGAAGTGAAGACGCAAGAAGACTTAATATCAATTTGGTCCAGGGCATATAACTTATTAACCAAAACAATAACCGAGCCGTCTAGACCACTGCTCATTTTGTTTCCAATTTATTGTCTCTAGTAAACATGGCTTACTGTTACCTGTATAATGAATACGCATCGTTCCAAGATACATTAGGAATGAATAGATTTTTTTTTTTAATTTACCTCGAATTTCAAATATGAAAAATGTGCTTTTGTTTCCTGATAAAACGCTCGTTTTTATTCACTAATTAATAGCACCATTTTTTATCAAGAGAAAATATTTTGATGAAACTAGCGCTGAGTTACTTCTAGTGATTTCGGAAGTGAAAATCCGCCATTACCCATATTACTGACATCACAATAAAAATTACCAGTCTTTGCTCAGCGTATATGCAAGGTATAATAAAAGTCTAACCTAACCTGTCACAGATTTGTGTAACCAAGGCATAGCGTGAGTGTACACTAGTGTGAAATTTTCCTAATGTCACCAAAATTATGTTGGTATGACTGAGAAGAGAGCTGTATACACTTGAAGTACGAGGAACTAACTCAACGCTAGTTTAGCCACCACTTGTATGTGAATATAGTAATGATAATAATGATAATAATAATAATAATAATAATAATAATAATAATAATAATAATGAGTTGGCAATGAATTCTACGAATTCGTATACGCTAATTGCGTTGAACGTGTAAGTGATTGGTGGTTGTGTGATTTCAAATAATCGCAAGTCACCTCTTGATGAGAATCATCTTAATCATAAGATGTATGTAGACTATTACCAAGAATGGTAGCGGACATTTTTCCCGAGTATGCACGTCAAAAGAGTCTTTTTAACATAAAAGGCAAAAAGGTAGATAAAGTAATATTATACTTTAACAAAACTACACTGTAGTCTAATCGCATAGTATATACGTATCATATTACCCATCACCAATTATGTACATCTACAAATGAAACTGTTTTATTTCCTTTATAAATAGGCTACCATAATATATTTCTATCTTACCTAAAACCACGCAATTTGTCGCTAAGTTAAAGAACAAACAAGACGCTTTTTGTTTTTACAAGGAATATAAATATAATTTTAACATTGGATTAGCTGGATGAAGACATGACTAACTACGTCTACCCAGCAACGGCGATGGCACCTCAGCATGTGGCAGCGCAAGAGATCACAAGGAGGGGATGCCGGCTGCATTCATAAATCTGAACTATAGAAAATGTTTATATCATTAACGTTTGATCTGGGGCTTATGTATCATAATCTGTTGCATCGGTAGCGTGAGACAGAAAATATTGTTTATTTTTTTATAGTTAGCTGCTGAACTAAATATCTTGTAAGAAGTTCCAAAATGAAATTAATAATTACATTTAATATTAAAACACAATAAAGTGGACTGATTTAATGAAAACAAATACAGACGCCATTATTCCAGGAACTATCTCCAATCAATCATTCCGCTCCCAATACAACACAAAAGAAAACAGTCGAAGAGTAACTATTATCACAGATTATATACCGGTACAAATAATTAATTAATCGCCTTTATGATGAGCAATACTTATTTAATAAATGTTCTTAATTTATACTCGAGAATCATACGAAACTTTTAATAAAAACGTAAATATTTTTGGGGGGAATAAGGTTATGTTTTTACAAAACCTACCATACGTGCAATATTAGGTTTGATCCAGCAAGCGATTCAGAAAGCGTTCCAAACTAATACCCCCGGTAATCAGGTAACTTCTTTCGACGCGTGCGCCAGTTGTGTACAAAGACGTTATAATAGTATACTAGACTCACACAGAGCGCTGGTGTGCTGTCCAAAATTGAAACCAGTCTGCGCATGTTTACGCCGCCATGCTACTGGTAGAAATAGAGCGGTAAACACGATTGTCATACGACACGACACACGACACATATTGACACGACAAATCCTTTGTTTTGTCTCGGGTGTTTTTAGTGAATAGTGTGAAAGTAATGGCAATATAATTTTGAAAGATGATATATTATCGCCGCGGACTCATGGTTAACATGTCGGCATCATATAATAACCTGCGGTGTGGTTTAAAAAAATAATTTTGCCGACCGATTGTTGCTCTGTAGGTTTCACTCTAAGCGTCACGTTGTCACGTCTACTTTCTCGATAAGAATAAGCACTAGTTTGCTATATTGTTAAATGGCTATTATTATTATTATTATTATTATTATTATTATTATTATTATTATTATTATTATTATTATTATTATTATTTCATATACGAGTACGTTGGCTTTCTTAACTCTTAATAATAACTCTTTAATAATAATTTTTAATCACATACCTTAATGTTCGTCCTCAGCACAAGACATTGCAACCTCGGGTTTAGTCTACGTGGATTAGACAAGTAAGTGTCATTTAATAATAATTGAAGCTGCTTATAGGTTGCATTATTGAAATTGAGGCGAGTGATTGGAGCAGCGACACAAGAAATTGAAAACAATAATACAATTAAATTTCAAAGACCTGCCGAACGCATGAGGCCGCTCAAAGACCTGCCGAATGTTAACCATGAGAGCGCGGCGATAACACCATCCCTGTTTAATTTTCCAAGCTATTTGCGAAAGGCACGATATAATATTATTATTATAATGTTGTTACAATATCAATATCATTAAAAATCAATCAGTAGTTTACGACAATAAAGAATACCTAATTGTTAGTACAAGTATATCAGACTGTGGAGAAATCCCACTGAGTGAATTATTTTAGACTTACACATCAAATGTTAAAACATTAGTGGAAAGATAACTTTTTGTTTTTATTATGTAAATGAATTTATTTGCAAGATAATAAACTTTCATTCAAGATCCATATATGGATAAATAAATATACAGATAATAAATAAATAAATAAATAGCTATAATAGCTAAGCCTCCTTTGTGAATTTATGATTCAGAGTTCACCTATAAATAACTCTTTTACATTTTGCCGGATATATTTTATTAACAAAAGCAAGGAATGGCATCTTATTGATATTGCATATGTGCATAAAAATTATGTACCATCACTCCGCAAGCAATGATAATATATCTATTTTATTTATTTAAAATAAAAATACAATATGTAAAAAATCCACACATAAAAAGTATGTGGTTTTTTTATCTTGCATAAAGTGATTGTTTAGTTTTTAGGTCTTCACGTTACCTATTGTTTGCAATGTATTAGGTACCGATACTTTTTATAATTGATAGCATTCCCTTTATTAATTGAAGAATGAATTCAATGTAATTTGGCTACCTTCGCATATTATATTTTGCCAGATTACCTATGTCCTGTGGTCTAAAAGTACCGGTAATATAATTTATTTTTGATTCTCCAAAACTTAACAACAAGTCTATACTGATTATCGCATATTTATTTCACTTAGGGATTTGATTATAACAAGAACTTGTGTAATCAAGGTGCATATATTTATGTCTTGTGATCTAAGAGTTAATATGTTAATATAATTTTAGATTCTCTGAAACCTAACAATTTGCTGATTATCGTAAAATTATACAATCTATAATGTGTATTGTGTAGGCCTATTTATGGATGTATCAGTATGTTTTCTACAAATTGCTGCATACGTATTTTCTTTTCTTTAATGTTCTAACACATATCAATGAAACTTTGAATATGTTTATTTCGTCCTAATTTTACGTTAAACGTCGAAAATGGCCATAATATGTCAATTTTAGATCATCACAGCGTTAAATGGCGTGATTTACGCACTGCTATTATTTGTCTGCTCTCCAACAATATGGCGGCAAGCGCAGCGTTCAATTTGCCCCGGTTTCCTCGTTTCGCGCAGCCGAGACTGTAGGGGCTTGGTTGTGTACGGTGTCAGAACTAGTTCGGAATTTTACGTTGTTGAAACGTTTCTTGAACTCTTCTTTCACGGCCTTCGGAATTTCTTCTCATATTAAAACAATATTTATCTTCCGAACTTAATTCTTCGTAAAATATATTCCTACGACTTTTCAAATCACCCATAGTGAACTACTACTTTTTAACCGTAACTTTATAATACATCATCTGCGCATGCGTCAGCAGTTCAGAATTCGCAAGTTTCTGCTATCAGTCGAGAACCAATTTCACTTGTTCCGAACAAGTTCTAAAGCACGCTGGAACAGAGAACTGGGAGTTCAGTAGCTATCGTTTCGGAATCAGTTCTATGCCCGTGTGCACCATTCTCGATCAAAATTTGACCAAAGTTAAGTCGGCACTTGACCGTCTTCAACGCCAATTTGCGGAGTATCAATCTCGATCAAAGTTAAACAAGCGAGTTGATGATGATCAAATTTGATCACGGGTGTGGGACTGATTATCTTGAATTGAACATGGTCAAGTCGAGAAAACCAAAATGGCGGCACGATTTGACGTACTTGATGGAATCGAAGATGAAATGATGTATCTTGAACACGCAAATCACTGCGGAAATAATAGAATTGGTGTTATTGTAGAAAGAGGAGATCCTTTCGAAGATCTGGGAGACAGAAAATTTGAAGAGAGATTTCGACTGAGTAAAGAAACAGTGTGGTGGTTAGTGGACCAAATGAACGATAGGTTAGAGTTCCCTACCAACAGAAATAATCCCGTTTCTCCTATGAACAGAGTTTTGGCAACTTTACGATCGTATGCCACAGGTGCTTTTAATATTGTTATCGGGGACACTGCTAATATACATCGAACAACAGTGCAGCGTATCACCAGTGAAGTGTCGGAAATCATTGCATCGTTCTTTCCACGCTTCATTGTTTTTCCAGCAAGGGCCGATTTACAAAATGTAATGGATGGATTTCATCAAATAGATGGATTTCCGGGTGTGATAGGAACAATAGATTGTACACATATTAGAATTCAATCTCCTGGGGGAGACAACGCAGAACACTTCCGTAACAGGAAAGGTTATTTCTCTTTGAATTGTCAGACAATCAGTGATCACAATCTATTGATAAGGGATATTGTGGCAAGATGGGCAGGATCTGTGCATGATAGCACCATATTTCGTAACTGTGCTCGTAGAGCACAATTTGAAAATGGTGAAATACCGCATGGGTATTTATTAGGAGATGGAGGTTATGCCTGCAAACCATATTTATTAACTCCACTGTTAAATCCACTAACTCCAGCCGAACAGCGATATAATAGAGCACACATCAAAACAAGGAACACTGTAGAAAGGCAGTATGGTATATGGAAAAGAAGGTTTCCAATATTGTCAGTGGGTTTGAGATGTGGTCTGCAGAAAGCCATGACTGTAATAACGGCTACTGCAGTACCGCATAACATTGCCAGAAGCACCAGCAATGAAGAACCGCCTGAAGATCCACAGATGGTGCGACTACTAGAGGAGTTACGAGGTTTAAGAGGCCCTGACATTGATGATGATGAACCTGTTCCCCAAGGAGAGTTGATGCAGCGCAATGATGCTGTGCCTGGGAGAGCATTTCGTCAAGCTATAATTAACCAACATTTTCAATAAGGTAAGTCAGTCAGTAGCATCAGTGTAATAACATTGAACATTAATTTTTGCTTTTAATTATGAACATTAATTTTAACTTTATATTTAACAATTTCTGAAACACTTATTTTTTAGACAAAGCGCTAGAGTCATTCTGTGTCAGTGCAACTAAAACATGTCACCCACTGATAGCGATTGTTATGATATTTGGTCATGAGTTTTATGTGTACCAGTACAGAAATCTGGCAGAATTTAGATTATTCCGTTGTTGCATGAGTGAGTTACAGCCCGTTGAAGTTCATGTGTTCTCACCCAGTAACTGATATTGATGAGTGCAGAGTGGAACAAATGTAGATATAAAAAGTAAAGAATGAACGCCAGAGCCTTGATTCTTCCTTTATTTTATTCAATATACATTGGAGAATTTCACAATATGGCTTCTTGGTATCAGTATACTGGTAATTTAGTTACCTAAGTGTCAAATTACTTCAAAAATTTAGATATGTATAATATTATAAAGAACAATTTGCTGTATATTCAGAATTGTAGATTTTTTTTAAGTGTGCACCAGTCTTTACTAGGGAAGAAAATTGTTTTTTTTTTTTTAGAAATGAGAGGTTCTCGAGAAAAAAAAAATACTTTGATAAAATCTAGAAATTAAGCCACATAAAGCATATGTAAAATTATAATTTTCAAACTCTGCTTTGCATTATATTTCTGAAAAGTTTGGGTAATTCACTTAGGCTATATATGGAATATTGATATAGGCCTACGAGTATTTTAGATAGTGTAAACTTGCTGTTGGCTTATTACTTTTTTTATTGTACAGGTATAATCTTTAATACTATAAGTCTCAAAAGTCAATGTTGTTAGGTTGCTAATGCTCTGTGTATTGGAGTTCTTCCATTTGCATTCTTGCTTCCCAGTATTATGACAGATGTGTACTGTTAAATTTGTACAATTCTTGAGGTGTGTCATATCCATTATAGTATTTTCTTCTTTACAAAATAAATAATTAGGAGTATGAAAAATATTTATTTTATATAGATAAGCAGCCAAACAATCATATCACATATATAATTGAAAAAGTGCGACGACAGCTTTCATTCATGGGCAGTCTGGAATTAAATTGTTATTGTTTAATAAAATATTCCATTGCTTATTTATACTCTCATGTAGGCCTACTAATTTTTTGTGTATTTCTTGTTGGATGATTTTCTTAATTATTACTTTGGAAAATTGAAATGATAAACATGAATTTTTAATTTGTTGGATCATTGTGCCTTTTTTTAATTTTTGTTAAGAAATCTGCTATCTCATTAACAAGAATTCCACAGTGTGAAGGAATCCATTGCAAAACTATTTATTGTGAAGAGATAACTTAGTGTTTGATACTTTGGTGAATTTCAGTAATTCTTTTTGTTGCATAGGTGTTTGCATTAATGGCTTGTATAACTGATTTAGAATCGCTAAATATAACAGCTTTATTAAAGAGGTTACTGTGATAGAAAAGTTATTTTTATGTAGAATTGACTGCTTCAAGTTCTCATCAAAGTGAGTTGAATTTTGACCTAGAAATATATAAAAGCAAAATAATTTATTATATATTCCAGCACCAGTCGTATTATTAAAGTTATTGCTGATTTTAGAACCATCGGTGTAGATGTGTACCCATTCAGTTTCTGGAATCTTGTGTTGATAGTGTTATATTGTAATTTGGATTTTTAATTTATTGACAGGATAAGATGGAAGTTGTAACCTTTCCATACTATATTTGTCTAATGGTAGGCTATATTGGTTTTTTTTTTAGATATTTAACTTTCTGTATGAAACCTTGTTGGATCTCTAAGCTTGTACGAGTATCTGAGAAGGTTCTCCAGTAGTCTATGTTAGGTATTCTTTTCAGTCTTTCATATAAAATAAGGCTGCGTTGATTTCTGTGTGATTGTAATGGAGTGTTATCTGTAAAACCTTGTCATAAAGTCAATGCATATGCTGCCTTTTGTTCAAATACTGATACCTGTCAAGGGTCTGTTAATGACAAATAAACAAACAAAAGAAGAGGAGAATTTCTGTTATGGAGAGAAGATATAGCAATATCAAGTCTTGTAACAAAGGCAACATGCTGTGATTACCATAAGAACAAATAATTATCTCTGGAGGTTTTCACTCATAGTGAGCAAGTGTAATTTGTTTAAAACACACAAAAAAACATATCTGGTTTGAAAGAGATATAGCCTACCTTGTTAATGCCAGGAAATTACAGAGGAAAGGACATAATGCTGCACTTGGCATAAAGATGTGTCCAAATTGCAGGAAAAATGATACTTACTTACTGGCTTTTAAGGAACCCGGAGCTTCATTGCCGCCCTCACATAAGCCCGCCATTGGTCTCTATCCCGAGCAAAATTAATCCATTCTCTATCATCATATCCCACTTTGAAGGAATCGTATCAAGCTGTTTTTTTACAGTGATGGGTTGTTAGCTCTTCGCCCAACCCCCAAGCTGAGGACCATCCCTCATCGGCTGTCCGCGACTGCTTATTCAATATATATATACATATGCAGGAAAAATGATAAAAAAAATAATAGAAGTTTCTGAGGAAGCAAACAGTCCAGTCCTTTGGATGATCTTGTAGTCAAACTGTTATGGAAATTTTCTTTAAAGAGGGTATAAATGAAAGCCTTGTTAGTTTGGGTGTCTCAAGATCCATGGCATCCCACAACACAGAACGGCATCTGTAGCCAAATATAAAATAGAACTTGCATCAACTTCTCTCAAAGCAAAACTAGGTAAATTTTATATGGGGGGGGGGGGGGGGGAGAATCCTTTACCCTGATTCGGCTTCACTACCTGAAGAGGAAACACTTAGAACTGAAATAAAGCAAAAGACAGAAGATTTTGATATACTTTTAGACCTAATAATGCAAAAAATTCAAACTGTAACTAGCAGGGAAAAATTTAGTTACTAACACTAGTTTCTTAAAGTTGGTCAAAAAAGAAAGAGAGTGAAGCAATGAAGAAAACTTGTGAAAGAGAAAGGGAGACTTTATCTTCGAAACATAAAAAGAGGAAAGAAGCTAGCAGACGAAACAGTGAAAATGGTAACTGGCTTTTATAATAATCTGAATTTACCAGAATATTGTCAGGCATCAGAGACAAAGCATTTAAAAAAATGTACATGAACAGAAATGCCTTATACTTTGCAATCTGCAAGAACTATACTCTACTTTTAAAGCAAAACCCTCTTCCACAATAGTTTGTTTTTCTACATTTTGCCAATTTATTAAGACCAAAACACTGTGTCAGCAGGATCACCAGGAACACAATTCCGTGTGTATGTAAAATACACAAAAATATCCAGCTCCTATTGACCAGTACAGAACTAAAAAGCAGCAGTAAAAAAGGAGAAGCGTATCTGAAAATGTTAGTCCTTTTTTTATATTTTTCTAGAAAGGGGGTCCATAGCTTTCACCATATTTTCAAAGGGGCCTCTTTTTCCAAAAAAAGATTAAAAACAACTGTCCTAGTGGAACTGACAATATTTTATCACTTTATTTCAATATCTTTTTTTCAAATTAGAGTGTTGTATTTATAATATATTTACATTATGTGCACAACTAAATGTTATCATTATGATTTTGCTTTAAGCATTTTCTTGTTTATATTTTTTTCCGTTTTTTTTTTCAGTAACCAGGGAAATGTCTGGAATAATGCTTTACTTCCCTATAACTTACTTCACTGATGACAGTCTTTTTAAATTTTTTATTACTTGCATACGCTCATCTCGAACAGTAGAGCGTTCGCGTGCTAAGCGAAGGGTCCCGGGATCGATACCCGGCCCCGGAACAATTTTTCCTTGAAATTATTCAAACCTGCTTTACAGGGAGCTACTACCTGAAAGCCAGATTTGCATGATTTGCATAGTATCATATGTTTGAGCATGCCTGATGTTGTAATATGGCTCAATGTTATATTCTGTCCCTATAACAGAGTGCCTGCATAGTAAGTGTTTGGCAAGTTTGTCAGTTTGAACAAAAAGAGTCACTTTAAATGTAGTGCTGGTACTTTTCTGTTCTCTTTGTAAATAGCTTCCTTACTGTAGCATAAAATACTTCGATCTTCAGTAATTTCATCCCTATTTAATTATGCTATGTTTAATTTGTACTTCAGTAACTAATTCTTTCTTTGGTCTTAACTTCTATAATAAATTGTCCAGTCTTTATTATACAAGTAATGTTTAGTACTTTGATTTTATTGTAATTGTAAATTTAATATTAAATTATATTTTTGATATTGTAGTTGTAATCCCCTGGTAGAGGGAAAGAGAAGGCTACGGCCTTATCTCTCTCTACCAGGTTAAATAAATATTGTATCAATAGGTCTATCCATGATACAAACCGCAAGCAACCTTACTGCTAGGTTACAATAGGTCTGAGTGCACGACACTGTCTGTTTGCATGTACAGAAGTTTCCAGCACCCGCCCATCTTCTGCACTGGGCGATGTGCCCACCATGAGTACGTCTGATCTACAACTTCTGTAGGGAAACACTTAAAGAAATTGAAATTTTTCTTTGTACCATAAAAGACATCATGAACTCGTGTCCAACTGAATAAACGATTTCAGCAAGCTTTTATAATTTCTGGTACTCACAGTCTACATCAATTTGTGCCCTTGTCAATAAATGAAATTGGTGCGAAAAGGTTAGTGCTGATGAACATTACAGCATCAGCTCACAATGGAAGTGCAATAATTACAGTTGGAGTGCAAACTCCAACGTGGCTTGTGTATATGATTCATACTGGTGCAAAAGATTTGCAGAAGCAGTAAATACTGATGAAAGGGATATAACTGTTAAATGTATGCGTCCACATGGCCCAGCATTATCATATTATAGGTCTCAAAGTGATACCTGTGAGGTTGCTTTTGAGCATTACACTGTGTGAAGGCAGTATGCACACAGCAACAGGAAGAACATAACAAGTGACCAAGGAAACAAATGAACCCATTAATTCCAAATGACAGGAATATTAAGGAAATAAAATGTCAACAAACATTTGTGTGAAAATTATATTACTAAACTTGGACCCGGGGTACAATTATAAATGTCTATTTTTGTTTGTATCAGATATGTAGTGGTTCTAAAAGCTATGTTGCTCCACATTTAGACTTTATTATGATGTATCATGTACAACCTTAGACACAAAAAATGATGGGCCGCCATACAAAGTCCCCTTCGGAAGACTTCAATTGATTCAATGAGAGCTTAGGTTAACACATGAAGAAATTTCTTATGCATGACTCCGCTATTTTTCTTCTTTGTTTTGTTAGTTGCTTTTATTTGTCTGTTTATAGGTGTTATGAAGATATATGTGTTATAAGGAAGATATATTCAAATAATAAATTAAGTGCAAAATAAATATCCTTTCCCTAGTCGTGTAAACCAAGTGCTGTCCAAAATGGACTTAGACAAATTCACACTACAGGAGATGTCATTTTTTGTGTCTAAGGCTGTAAGTATATACAGTTAAAATACGCACGCACGCACACACACACACACACACACACACAGATATATATATATTTTTTTTACAAATAGCAGTGCATAAACTGAATAAAGTTATACAAGCTTATGAAATGGCAATTTCTACCATAAAAAACAAAAATGATGACATTCATAGGCCAAGAACCAGTAAGAAGTGAAATAGTTACTAATAATAAAATCACTGAGCAAACAAAGTCATTTAACTATTTAGGATGTTTACTGTCTCATGAGAATGAAAAAAATTACATCTCAAAGTTCCTAAAAATAACAGGACTCATAAATAATATTTTTTAACCTACAAAATTTTCAAGGAGTACCTACTAGAGTAAAATTTATAACAATTTGGCACTTCCAATGTTAATGTATGGCAGTGACATATGGACTCTAGAAACATCTGATAAATCAAGAATTAGAGCGGCTGAAATGAAGTTCATGAGAAAAACTGCGCAGTATAGCTATTTTGTTATATCACAAGGCTAATAAACAAATTTTAAATTACCAGTAACTGAAAGTTACATCAGTGCTGGATTAAATACAAAAATAACTGGTTTGAACACATCCAATGGATGCCACGACATTGTCTCCCAAGAATAATGAAAAATTTCCAACCTTGGGGAACAAGACATTAGGAACGACCATTGAAACAACTACTGATAACTGATACTGAAACAGATTAACCATTTGGCCCAAATCCATGGAAAGTGTTATAATGTGTGTGTGCGTGTGTGTAAAAGAAAGCAAACAATTATAATTTCATATCAATAGTAATTTCAAAATCTTCAATAACAAACAAACAATTAAATACAAGAATCAAGTACAGTTATTCCGTTTTTGCAGCAATTTTTGTTTCTGGAGTGCCTTATAAACCGTGTTTGTGACATATATGCAATTTTTATATTTTCATGAAGCTATAACAAAGAAATGGTGCTACAGGTAAAACAAATATTTTGGTTATGTTCACATCTCAGGTAAGCAAACATGTTCACCTAATACGAAGATGATCTGAGATGGTGGGTGACATTTTGAAAGAATATTGGTTGAAATGACACGGAATGACCCAGTTGAAAACTGGAAGAGACAGTGGTAGGCATTTCAATTAACAGAATTTTTTTTTTTCCAGTATTTTAGTTTCTGTCGTAACACTGAAATTTTTAAGTTTTTTATCCTAATTTCTTTTAGATGTTCTTCCTCCATCATTCGTAATTGATTTTCCAGTACACTTATTCTTTTTTTAAAGGTGTCAGCTACAGCATCACATGAAGGTTTTGGTTTTTGAGGCATCCGACGACGATTCCATTGGTACTGCTTGGAGCTGGCTGGGGTCTTGGAGTGTGCCACTTCCTTTTCTTGGAAGATATTAGGCGATACCATATCGACTGGTGTCTGTACATTTACTCTCTGTGTGATGTCCTGTATTACAGTAGCTGATACTGTTGATGCCTGCTCAACTGGTTCCATTTCAGGAGCAGTTGATGTTGATGGTACCTCATACTGTGTAGTTACTACTGACAAACTACCATCATACAAAACGTCACCCTGATAACTAGTATCAGAGTCAAAGGCATTTTGTAAGGGTCTTACAGAATGGCCCATAATTTCTAGTAGTTTAGGGTCAATGTTTGTGGTTTTAATGTTCTTTTTTCCTCCGCCAGTCTTATATGTCTCTACTTTCTCATCTGCAAGGTCTTTGCATAGACGTCTTTTTAAATTCTCATAGCATACTTTTAGATTTTGTGTAGACCTTTTTGTTACACCTAAAACATAAAGAAACATAAATATGTAAAAACCATGTTAATAATTATGCTGCTATATAGAAAATGTGGGTTAAATGTATTCACAGTCTCTATTAATGTATAATTTTCAACCATAAGTACAATATACTTCAAACTTTGTAGGGGATCCTGCATAATAAGCTTATTTAATTTTAGAAAGAAAGGAACTTGTGTAATTTTATTTTACTCATCACAGCTTCCAATAACTCCACATTATATTACTTATTCATTATTTACAACGAGGTCAGTACTGGATTTCGTAACTTTTTTTTCTGCAAAACCTCGATTTAATTGCTGTTTTACAAAAGGAATGTGAAATTTTTTTTGGAAATATACTCTCACTGTACAGCAAGCCTGGCTTGTCACTTTAGTTTAGGTTTGCTCAGCTTAACTTAGGTTTAGTGTATTTTATTAACAGTTTTGCCAAGTGTCAGGTTTTAAAACTGACCAGCATTTTCTAAAGTTTGTCAGCTTGTCAGTTCATATCTGTTGTCAGCTTTTGTCACAATTGCTGTGCCAATGTCTATTTTGTATTAATCGGTTAATTTAAGTTTTCAATACACATTTTTATAGAAACGACAAAATGAAACTCAGAACTCTCTCTTCCATTGCATGTTGCAAATTAAACTATGTTGGAAAGTGCCCTGAACAAGTGTTTGACAAAAAATATTTTAATAAAGTCAGATGTACCACACTGAAGAGTATAATAAAAATAATTCATAGCAATCTGGCTGTATTTGTTGTGTGTTTTACATTTCAAATGCTGAATAGTTTGTTATTGTATGCATGGTAATGTATTTACTTATTTTATCTTATGAAAATAATAATTAATGGTGTCAGCTTATTTTTGTTGTTTTTAACATGAATTTCAGCTTTTTCAGAATTTTAACTCGGCAACCCTGTATTAATAGAAAAAAAGAGAAAATTGTTAAAAAAATATGTTTTTTTGTGTGTTTTTGTGAAGTAAAAAGTAGTTCAAAATAGTTTAATACTGACCTCACTGTAAATAGGCTATTTACCTATTACATATTATGTTCAATTGATGTAAATTATTTAATTTATCAGATAACTGTCATGTTCATTTGTATTAATGTAGACCGCTGGAATTTTTTAAAATTATAATACTACTTGATTATGATATTGAACACTGATATAAATTGCAATAAATTTATTTTATTCACTTCTGTCTAATCTTCAATTTCATTTAATCACTCCTTACACTACCCAACAGTTTTCACAGGGAGGTCTAATAATATATCGATGGCTAAAAAGTGATATGTCTCTGCAAGTTTGCAGATGAATAATAAAAATATATATATTTTTTTTTTGTAAAAATAGACTAATATTTTATACATGTTTCTGGGGACTTTACTTGAGGACAAAATATTATTTAGGCCTAACTGTCCAATTTAATAATAAAGTAGTTATTATATGCTGGTAATAATATAGTAAAACTAAATGACCATTTTGTGGAATGCGAGATTATCACTTATTAGCTATAGATTTGCAGTTTCAAACTATTAGGACCTACATGACGTTTTGGACAATAAGGCTATTGACGCTTGAATTAAGAGAAATTACACGGATACCTTCCTTTCCCTCTTACTCCAAAATTCCAACCTTGTGAATACAAAATAAATGGATAAATTTCAGAACAAGGATACTTTCCTTTCCCTCTTACTCCAAAATTCCAATCTCATGCACACAAAATAAATTGGCACTAAAAACTTCCTTTTCGTATGCATGATGATGCGTATTCGACATACACAGATGAATTGCCTTTTTTTTTTTTTTTTTTAATAATTGTTAGTGAGGTATCCCTATACTGAAATTTTCCCAAATAAATTATTGGCTCTGCAATGTCTCTTCGTAAGCAAGATGATGAGAATTCGACAAATACATACAAATCTGCTCTTTTTAGTAGCCTATTTCAAGATAATTGTCAGTGAGGTATCCGTATACTAAAATTTTCCCAATTATTATCAAAATTATGAAATAACCACTGTATAAATTATGTGGATGGGATAAACTTCAGAACATGGATTGCACCCTTTCCCTCTTAGTTCAAAATTCCAACCTTGTGCACACAAAATAAATTATTGGCACTGAAAAGTGCCTTTTCGTAAATATAATGATGCGCATTCGACAAACGCAGACAAATCTGCTCTTTTTAGTATTTTAAGACATAATTTGGTACGTGCAATCCATGTTCTAAAATGTTCCCGAATTATGTAAACACGTATAACTCACCTGGAACAGCGTTGAATTGTGAGGTTAAATCCAACCAGGTAGCCTGCTTTTCTCTTAGAGAACTTCCGTCAGTACTTTTATTTTCTAATATAGATGCCGAATTGCCGACGAGTTCTAAAAGAATTCCCACTTCGAACTGTGAGGAGTTCGGTGCTCTTTTCTTTTTTTCTTCCATGAAACTTGTTTTGAAACCTGTGACGATGTTTGAAACAGTCCGACAAGGCGACAAACAAAAACGAAGCGATAATTGACAGAGTGCGTTCGTTCGCTGTTTTATACGCGGTTACCTAGCGCTCAGATGATTCTTCTCAAGCGAGCGTACCGTCAGCTGACGGTAATGAGTTGATCGAGGGAAAATGTCGGTGCACCGCATCTGTAACTTGATCATTGTCAAGAATTGACCATGTTTCCGTGATTGCTGATAAACGGGCTAGATGATCGAGAATGGTGCACACGGCCACTAGTCTTATTGGAATGCACATGGGCAGACATTTCAGAACCGATTTTAACCATGCTGGAACAAACCTGTTATATCATTGGCGTTTCATAACTTTGTATACTCACTGTACTGTATTGAAAATGACTAGTTTTCTCAAGAGCCGAGAGAAAATACCATAAAAGGATAGCTTCCCTTCATTAAATACAGTAACCATGCCATAGGCTATTAATATAAACTTGCAAGATAATTCACAATAAAAAAATATATTACCGATATTTTAACAAAACTGTCCTAAAAAGAAGAAAGGACAGCTATATACCGTATATAACAGATTACTTGCTTTTAGCGAACCCAGAGGTTCATTGCTGTCCTCATATAAGCCAGCCATCGCTCCCTATCCTGAGTAAGATTAATCCAGTCCCTACCATCATATCCCACTTTCTTCAAATCCATTTTAATACTAACCTTCCATCTATGTCTTGACCTCTCGACTAACACCCTATATGCATTTCTGGATTCGCCCATAAATGCTACATGCCCTGCCCATCTGAAACATCTGGATTTAATGCTCGTAATTATGTCAGGTGAAGAATACAATGCGTGCAGTTCTGCGTTTTGCAACTTCATCCCTCTTAACCTCAAATATTTTCTAAGAACCTTATTCTCAAACACCCTTAATATAACTGTTTTATAAATTGTAATTTTCTGTTATTTTGAGAGCAGACTGAATGACTAAAGCTTCTCAACCGAATAATAATAGGCATTTCCCACATTTATTCTGCGTTTAATTTCCTCCTGAGTGTCATTTATATTTGTTACTGTTGTTCCAATATATTTGAATTTTTTCACATTTTCAATTTTTATATTTCCATTTCGTACTATATTCTGGTTATGAGACAATCATATAATATGTCTTTTCAGGATTTACTTCCAAACCTATATCTTTACTTGCTTCAAGTAAAAGGTTTTTTGGAACAGAAAATATAATTAAGATAAAATATTTTGAAGTATAATTTCAAAAACGGTGATATTATGATAAGATTTCTATTACATTGGGGTTGCTGTTCTCAATTAAGATTGTAATAACCTCAGAATAATATTAAATACTTTGTTATTGTTAGTTAGAAAATACCCGTTTGTACCAGCAGTGTTATACCAACATTTAATACATTGCAGAGTCTTACCTTTGTTTAAAACAGTGATCATCAACTCGCGTATGAACGGGCGCGGGCAGTGCTTGGCTGATGCGTGCTTACTGTACCGGGCAGAGGACCGGTTTGTGGGAGCTAGCTATTGATGCTGCTCTTCAGTGTGTTACTCAAATTTCTGAAAAATCTATTTGCATACTTACCGACTCCAACGGGGCTATATTTAATATAATTAAATATATACCAAACCTATACGCACATAGAATTATTCCAATTCAGAAACAACTAAGTAAACTAAAAGGAAATAACATTTCAATGGATACCTAGTCATTGTGGTATACCTGGAAACGAGAAAGTCGATAATATTGCAAAACAGACAACATATTTGCAACCATGACCTCTTCAAGTGATATCTCTATCCAATGCTTTTGCTTCAGTAAAGTCTGATTTTACAAACCTATGGATCAACAATTGGCTCTCTTCTGACAAAGGAAAAATTTTACAGTCTGTACGAAAGAAACCAAATGACCTGGAAATGTACAAAAAACTTGCCCAGACATGTTCAAACATTTTTAACAAGAGCCAGAACAGGTCACATTGTCACTCAATTGTACCTATAACGATTTCACATTTCTGATAATTCTACTTGTCTGTGGTGTAATAATCATGATGAAGATCTGGAACACATTCTTCTATAATTACTGTCCATCCATAAACCACAAAAGAAGTAAATTAAAATCATCAGTACCGGTTGCAGAAGACACAGCCCTGCAGTATATATTGACTACATCCCACCTCTGGCTACTAGCAACAGGCATCTATAATGAACATTGATCAAAACATCCCTCACTTCTCATGAAAAACACAAACTTAATAGACTACAGTGGACTATAGTGGATTTTATGTTGTCAGCAAACAGCTGGATACATTAAGAAGCTTGAATGATTGATTGATTGATTGATCTTTCTCTGTAAGAACAAGCTCCAATCTTCCCCACACATTTTACAGAACTGGACGTCATACACTTATTCTTAAAGATCACTAGATCACTCTTTATGTGCAATATAAGGAACATAGAAACTGGTGATAGACTTTAAACTGGAAGATGTTATGCTTATACTCTTATAAACACAATATAAATATATTACAGTACATATTTACAACAAACTGAAATCGACACATATAAAAATGCGATCATTTTCAAAGGCAACTACACGTGTGCAATGTTTGAGCTAACAGTCTTCTAAAAATAATCATGAACTTATACCCTGGTGCTAAAATTGAAACATTCTGTTAGAAACTTCCTGTTGAACTAAATGTCCATGACTTCGTGCACTGGCCTGCCTTCAACAGCTCTCCTCTTGTTTGGGGATCACTGCATTACCTGCAATAAAATTCAAAATCTATATTTATAATTTGAACTGGTAATGGAAATTACGGGAAAACGGCTCAACGGATTTTAATAAATGACCCCTCATTTTTAATCTTGGAACTCAAAGTTTTTCAGAAAAATAGTAGTTTTCAGTGAAATGTCAATTTTTCAACATAATTTTCCTATTTTCCAAAATCCATCTGTCGTCAGTTTTGAGAACTAGCTAATTGCATTTCAGAATAAAACAAAACACACACTACAGTAAACAATATTACACGAAGGACATGATCTGCAAGAATGCTGACATATTTAGAGCTCAAATTAAATTGGTTATTAAAAACTTAACTTACTAAAAATAATTTACAGGTTCGATTCTGTGGTGTGTAATTTTCTGGGTACAGCTGTGTATTGGATATTAAAAACTACAAAACTTGAGGTGGTTTGATGACATTATTACCATTAGAAATGAAATATTATTGTAGTTAATGCCATGATGTGACTATTTTTCATTAATTATACATATTAATGCTATATTGATGATATGAAAGTGAAACGTTTTGGGGTTATATAAGTAGATGTAGAGAATATCTTAAATTAGATCTTGATTTCTATAATTTACTGAGTGGCGGCTATATAGTATATGTTACTGAAAACTATAAAACTTACGTAAGATAATATTATTATTAAAAATCAAATAATTCTATAGTTATTAATCAAGTGGGGTTGGGTCTTCTTCATATAATTAATGGCGATGTGGTGTAGATATTTTTATATGCGCGATTCTCTTCAATATTGGCTCGAGAGAGTGCAAAAATTAGAGTTCCTAAGGAAAAACCAAAAGGTATTACTTACTGATAAAATAAGAAGCCTACAAGATTTTGTAGTCTCCCGATCATTTCAGCAAGATCCCTTAACAGGATAAAATTATTCTATCCTCTATATTTCAAAGTAGTTCACGAAATATGCAGCAGCTATACCAAGATGCTACGTCTATTGTTCGAAAGCATAGCAAACCTGATATATATTTTTTTTTAACTCTCACCTACAATCCACAATGACTTGAAACAGCTATTGCTTTACTCCCACATGAAAAACCGACTGACCGTCCTGACATTGTCCTTGCGTTTTCGCGTTCAAACTAAAAAACTGAAGGTGGATAGGTTCAAGAAAAAGTATTTGGCATAAAAAAAACCATTCAGAGGGAGTATGTTTCATTATTATGGAAGCAAATAACTTTAAGAATGTCTGGTATTCTTCACTGAAAATAAATTTGAAAAATGTTTATTTGAACGTCTAATAAACTTAGTTTGCAGCATTTGCAGCACAAGCCACTAGTAGGCCTATGTATATATAGCCACCTATAATCTCTCCTGTAATTAGAGTGGAGCTTCGATTATCACCATTACTTCGGCACACAAAACAGTAATGATCATAGAAAAATTCTCTCCAGCACCGGGGCCCGAACCCGGGTTTTCAGCTCTACGTGCTGATGCTTTATCCACTAAGCCACACCAGATTCTACTTCTGATGTCAGATTGAATCCTTCTCAGTTTAAGTTCTACCTCTCTGTTCCCCTTTGGTGGCCTGCCTTCATGTATTCCTAACGGCACTCAAAAACAAAGAAATGCAACATGCAAACATAACACCACCCAAAGCCTAGATCAACCTTTCTCAAACTATGGTCCGTGGACCACTTATGGTCCTCGAGGTCTGCCCTTGTGGTCCTTCAAAAAAGACAGAAGAAAAAATAAAATTCAAACAAATTCACATCACATTATAGCTGAAAATCTCAGAGTTTGTAAATGACACATGGCAATCGCCTTTCACTTTTTCTCCCAGTATTGACATTTTATGATATTTATTACCCTTCCCGTCTATTGACTTCCCACTCTACTCTCAGCAACAAAAGAGGGATTTAAAGCACTATGATATATGATACGAGGGGGATCCAGGAAATAACGACCGTTCGAGCATACCCGCTGCGCAGCTGACTCCCCTTCCTTGTTTGAAGGTCAACTGGCTTCCTTAACATGTGTTCTCATAATGTTGTGAGTACTGGTTGCAACAAGTCGCCATTGTGCATTTTGTGTTACTTCAAAATGAACGACGTGATTGATAATCCCGCCGACTGTGAGGTGAGGAGTGTGATTCGATTTTTGAATGCCCGACATTTGAAACCTGCAGAAATTTACCGGCAATTGAAAGAAGTGTATGGTGATACTGTAATGAATGAAAGAAATGTGAGAAAATGGTGCGAAATGTTCAACAATGGGCGAACAAATGTCCACGATGAAACTCGACCCGGACGCCCATCACTCATCACAGAAGACCTGAAGACTAAAGTGAACGACAGAATCTTGCAAGACAGCCGCACATCACTCGACGAATTGCATATTGCCTTTCCTGACATTTCTCGTTCTTTGCTTGGTGAAATTGTGTCGCAACATCTTGGCTACCACAAAATCTGTGCACGATGGGTTCCACGGCAACTGAGTGACCAACACAAAATTCAGAGAATGGCCTCAGCATTGACATTCTTGATGTGATATCACACAGATGGAGACGCCTTTCTTGATCAAATTGTGACTGGTGATGAGACCAAGCGCCAATCACGTCAGTGGCATCATCCCTCATCACCCAAGAAACCGAGAAAATTCAAACAGACTCTCTCAACACAAAAAGTCATGGCTACTGTCTTTTGGGACCGCAAAGGTGTTTTTTTGCTGGATTTCATGCCAAAAGGCACTACGATCAATGCAAATCGTTATTGTGAGACTTTACGAAAACTACGGCGAGTCACCCAAAACAAGAGGAGAGGAATGCTTTCGAGAGGAGTTGTGCTTCTTCACGACAACGCCCACCCCCACACTGCTGCTTCAACTCGAGAATTGCTGGATCAATTCGGTTGGGAAATCTTTGATCATCCGCCCTATAGTCCAGACCTTGCTCCTAGCGATTTTCACCTTTTCACTAAGCTAAAAGACTTTCTGGGTGGTTCGCGTTTTGGAAGTGATGAAGAGTTGAAGAAGACAGTGAACACCTGGCTTAATGAACTGGCGGCAGAGGAGTATAACACGGGAATTCTAAAGCTAGTGAACAGATACGACAAATGTTTAAATGTAGGTGGTGATTATGTATAGAAGTAAAGGAAGCTTCAGTTATGTAACAGACTTTGTTTTTTCAAATAAATATTTTTTTTTTTTTTTTTTTTTTTTTTTTTAGTTATTACAACAAAACGGTCGTTATTTCCTGGATCCCCCTCGTATTGATAGCTATCTGCTGGTGCTAGTTCAGGATATCCCTATTACAAACTCTTTGGGAACAATTGACTGTGTTACTGCCATCGTGATCTAATACAGGCGATAAGGCAGACCATGTGATTCGCTCAACGAGTTAGATCTCTTTCTAACTCGTTGGTCTTGTCCCTACACGATAAATGTTGCACATTGCGCGCTTTTCTTCTTATTATTTATTATTTTTCCAACGTTTTTACAAATACTTATGTTTCGTTAATTCTTATTCTATAACTCAATATTATAATCTTAATGCACGACTTAAAATAATTTATCCATTATATTATATACAATAAAAAGGATCAATTTTTAAAACGATTAGGATAAACACATAACCTCAATTTCTCCATACCCAACTACATTTAAAAATTATCAACTGATTCAATATCTGCATAACCTCTTGGTACATATGGTTAACTTTTGACATGTTACTGTTCAGTTAGGTAAGTATTTATTTATTAAATGTACGTGTATTTATTTGTTGAATTTTCCTGTATAAATCACAGATGTGTGGCACGTATAGAGAAATCGTATTCACATTTCATTGCTCTTCAAAATTTCCTGTTTTGTGCATCGATATAAAATATCGGTGTGACAAAATCACCGATAAAGGTCACAGATATTTAATTGTCACAGTCATAGTTGTCACAGATACTTGAAAATATCGTTTAAGCTCATCTCTAGTTCTGCTGCTCAGTAGAGATGAAATTAAACAAGTGATTGTAATAATTAAATATCTGTGACTTTTATCGGTGATTTTGTCACAGCGATATTTTATATCGATAAGTAAGCACAAGAACATACAGCCACAGCCCGTGACCCCGCATAATGCTCCTTGATAGTTTCCCATATTAAGCAATAGATGCCACTAACAACGATCTTCATCCCCAAACTTAATTGTTACGAAATTACGAACACTGCAAAATTATTGAAATGGTTTCAAAGGAGATGAAATTGTTTCGTTTGAAGGAAATAAAAGCAAGAAAAGATATTCTATCGCACATATTTATCAAAATATAAGTTAATATTATGAAATAAAAAATATTTAAATCGCATTAGTACATGTATGTATTAGCCTCCTTTCATTGGTAGAGAATACTTGACAATTCACTAGTAAGTTACAAAATAATAGCACCTTTGCTGAACACAATCATGAAACTTCAATGGTAATTTATAAGTATGGAGTAGAAAAGTCTTTTGTGGAACAGAAACTCTAGTGATTGGAATAGGCCTCAGATATGGTTAGTGGTAATTTACTTAATCTCTACAGCTTTCCACAACTGATGGTGTTTTTCTCAGGGGACATACGAGCTATTCCATCTCAAATCGACCGAAATTGACCTTACAATTTCCAAATACAATGAAACTTTTTTTGTACGTAGAGAACTGTGATACAATGCTTTGTGCAAAGTTTGAGGCATCAGAACTTCATAGTGTTTAAATTAAAAATATTTAAATTTATCGTATTTTCATAAAATTAGCAACTTTAAACTGTTGTGGCTCCGAAACCCTTTCACCCAATGATCAAAATTATGGTTTATTTTGATGCTGAGAAATTAAAGTTTATATTGACATATAAACAGATTTTCTTACTTTTTATGGAAATGGAGAAATTTAGATTTTTCCTCATTAAAACACCTTTGGCTAGGAAAAAATATTTTAAAAATATATAGTTAGATTCCGCTTTGAAAGTACAAATAAACACATATTTTTTACTGATGGTATGTTGATAAGAAAGTATTGAAAATATCAAATAAAGAAAATAAATAGTACGCGCGTGAACTAACCAGCTGACTGTGAGACGGGAGCTTAGCCGAGACAAGCATGGCCAGGAGACAAACACGTTATGTGTCGTCTAGCAGTCATGGCTGTGCTAGCTTTATCACAAGTTTTCATAAACACAGTAGTAAAATGACGCCCAACGCTCGCTTATCTTCAGCTTTTGGCCAGTGCGTGCGGTACTGCGCCGTTCAAGTCTAGGCGTGTGAAAATAATCTATTTAATACCCTCGAAACTTATTGCCGTACCACTAAGCAAACAATGCCGAATCCCTTTTAATAGTGCAAGGTTTTTTCTCAATATTTTTTTACATTTTTACAAATGGCCAAAAAACCTAAAAGCAAGTAAAATCAGATTATCTGTCTCTCTGTATACAATAAAAATAAGGATTACCTCTTAACATAACCTACCAAATGTCAGCTTCAAAATGAGCTCCAGTTCAATGTTCTCCAGTAAATGGTTCCAGAGTTCTGAGTGCTGAAAGAGGCTTGTTTTTCTAAAATACGCTAAATTTGTCGCTCAATAGTACGAAAACCGTTTGACTTTCGATAGTATATTTTTGAAAATGCACTCCCCTCAGCATCTTGTATAAGTAGGGAAAAAATTAGAGTATAAAAAAATGCGAGGTTTTTTACTGATCGATTTCATATGGAATAGCCCATACTCTTCACTGTGTTATATCCAAAGCCACAGAGTATCAGACTGTGCTTCTAATATGGTTATAAAAAGTTGTAAGAAAAATTGGAAAGAGCATATTGGAGGAATAAAAGCAAATAAAATCCCAAAATAAATTCTCAAATATTAAATCAAAGAACCCAAAGCAGATGCTTGAAAATATGTCCAAGAAGAAAAGAAGATATGATGGCATTGCATAGAAAACATTGAAGCTTTCTTTCAATCACCACTGCAGGGTTGGGCACGAATAACTGACCCATTTCATCTTGTGAGACACTCACACCCGGGGCCTGTTTCACAATGTTTACAATCTTTGTTAAATTGTAAACTTTGCTTGTAAATTGTAAACTTCTGTTTCACAATCTTTGTTTGTAATGTTGAACTTTACAAAGGAAATCAAATTTTTACAAATTAAATTTTGCTCACTTTACAAGTATTCTGTTTCACAATGAAGAGTAATTTTACAAACGTGTAAACTTTACTTGTAAAATTAGCACATTTTCTACAATACCTCTGAAATGTGTAAAGTTTGATATTGCAACAAATTATGAATAAATACAATAAAGAAATACTTATTAAATTAATTTTTGAGTAACTGGATAATATTAAGAATTAAACTAACGCAGTTTTGATGTTATTAAGGAGTTCTAATGACTCAGACGAAGATACTGAATTTAGGCCTAATCAAACGAAGATGTATACGTAAAATTCTCCGGCCAAAAATTAATAACACGTTCGTATCATTGTATGAATTTAATGAAAGGTTTTGAATGAGTCCCATGCTATACTTCAGTATACCGTGTAAGTATTTATATATGAAGACTGTATTTAATAAATACTCGCACTTAAAAAAAGATGTTTCCTGCACAAAAAATAAATAATTCAATAATGCAATAACGTCACTACTTATGCGGTATTCTGAAGTCGTTTTGAGTTCCATTTCGCTGGAATCTCTCCTACAAGATATGGGACATCATATCCAACATCCAAAAGGAAAAAGTGATGCCCTAACCTCAAAGCGAGAACTGTATTGTTTTGCATTGGTTGCATACTAACTGTCAGTTCCATGCGTTAGCAGATAAGCACGGAATTTTTAAGATATCAGTATGCAAAAGTGCCCACAGGGTAGTTGATGTTATTAAAAGAGTTAAATTCGGGGCAGGTTTTTGATCACCAAAATGTTATTTACTATAACACAGAATTTTTATGCTGCTGCTGGGATCACTAATGTTTGTGAGGTTATGGATGCAACATTAATAAATACTGATGGATCAACACAAAAAATGAACCTGATTTTGTAGTTAGACATCGTAATTATTTTATCAATTGCATATTTGTACGTGGAACAAATCTGTTATTTACTTATTTTACTGAATTTGGTGCTAACTTTCGTCATTTAAGTCATAGACGTATTGATATACTCGACCAATGACATCACATGAAACTTCATTGTCACCAATATATAAAAATCTAAATACTTTTAATTTTCTTTAACAATACTTTATATTTTCTGTTGGTGAAATATGAATCAGCAAGCATAGAATAATCTATTTTAGTACAAAATATAAAAATATATATCAATAGTAGTAAAAATTCAGCGACTTTAGCTCTGCTCCTTAGCATTTTTTGTAAACTGTCGTTGGCGATATTGTGTAACCAATAATGTGTATTTGTAAATTTCTTTAACTGATTTTGTAAAGTTCGTCAAACTTTACAAACTAATAAGATACCATTGTGAAAAACAATTTACAAGCATTTGTAAACTTTTACTTGTTATTTTTAAATTGTTAATTTGTAATTTGTAAGGCCCGTAACACACTTGCAGAGTTTTCGCCAGCGAGAAATGTGTTGCGAGAAAATAAAAAAACTAATAACATGGACTCAAATGGACGTCCACACATTGGAAGAGATTCTCGTTCGAGGCAAAAACCTCACGTGAGTTTCTCGCTGGAATTGGTAGCTCAGCAAATTTTCTTGACACATTTATCAAAGATGTTTGACATTTATACTCTTTAAGACGATTGAATGTAGAAAAAGATATCACAGGTGGCAATGAATTGTATTGTTTTTATTTGAAAATGAGGAAAATTGGATGATAATTGCAGTCAGGAACTTGTCGAACTTGTACGATGTCACCCGTAGGCCTATTTATATGATACACGGGATGAAAACTATAAAAACACGAAACTTAAAGAAGAAATCTGGAGATTATCTCAAAATAAATAGGGCTATATTTTATTTTGATGAGATTTAATAGTATTGATTAAACATTTGAAATAATGTATCTATATGTCTTAACAGTTTACATAATTTTAATCAGAATATAGCAAAGAATCCTTTATCATATCATGAATGGCAAAAAACTGTGGTCCATTCAACCTGAAATAACGCCTAAATGTATCATCATTCAAATCGAAACCAGTGTCCAAAACTCGCCCTTATTTTCGTAAGATGCAATGTGATTTTCAGATATTTTTGGCTTTAATTTTAGGCCTACTTCTTCTTTTCATGAACAAAATATGTTCATGTAACTCCATTTCCTCATCATTTGAATACTCAGATTCAACATAGCGTTCGTACATAATTTATAAAGTACGATAATATACTTACAGGTTATATAATTAAGTACGACAATATACGTAAATACATAACCTACTTTCCCCAACAAGCGATTACTATAATCAGAAAAATGCTTTCTGCATGAAGGCAGTGCATAGATGATCATAGTGAGGTGTGATCTGTGATAGCGAGAACTCGCCAAGTGTGTGGAGGAAGGCTCTTCGCCTCTTTCTCGCAACACATTTCTCGCTAGCGAAAACTCTTCAAGTGTGTTAAGGGCCTAAGGATTGTGAAACGGGCTCCTGGTCTTAAACTATTCTTTTTCCTACATTTAGCCATTCCACAGCTTCATTTTCACTTCCATTACATTCCATTACAATTAATTGAGAATATTTATTCTCAGAACAAGTGACATGAGGCAGGCCGGTTATTCGTGCCCAACCCTGTAGCTCAGCTCACCTTGATGAAGAAGGCACTAATTCGATATTTTTGGAAATTCTTTGACGTGAACAGTTAGCATTACATATCTGCGGTGCTCCATTTGTAGGCCTCGTCATCCACAGCTTTACGTGAATTCTGGTGTTCAAACCACTTCTTCTCGTAGCCATTCGATCGGTCCACACCATCCCACCTGTAGCCTGGAGGGATACCAAATCTGTTTGGCAGATAGGAACCTTTGTATTTAGGTTTACCTGAAATCCAAGAAATACATTATTATTCAACGGGCTACTCCAGCTCAAATCGATAGAATATAGAGAAAATTAACCTTGCAATTTTTAAATACAATGAAACTTTTTCTGTCAATATTGGACTTAATAAAAGAATTGTATTCCAATGGATACCATCCCATTGTGGAATCCTGGGAAACGAGAATGCGGATGCTTTAGCAAAGAAGGGCAGCACTGCTACTTACAGACCTGTTACTAAATCTACGTATTACTCTGTGAAAAGATTTATTAAATCTACATACTTAGACTTCAACAAACAAAATTTGATAACACAATCTCAAGGTAAAATCCACAGTTAATTCCCGATTTACCACGAAAATCGTCTGTAGCTGCATTTAGATTGGTAACAGGCCATGATTGTTTGGCCAAGCACCTGCATAGAATTGGAATATATCAGTCCCCTAACTGCCCATTGTGCAACTCAAACCAAGAAATGGATTTGGAACACCTCAAAATCTGTGCTTCAGTGGCCAGCCATGATAATACCTTTGAAAAATATTGGAGTGCAAGAGGTCAAATGACTTTATTGTCAAACGCCTGGCATTAGAAAACAACAACAACATTACTATAGATTGAGATATGCTATTGAATATGCCGGTACTATTGATTATTGAAAGTCGAGTCGATTTTTGGGCTTCATTATTACAAAATTCACTTGAAAAGTAGTCCTTAAAATTGGGATTTTCCTTAAACTGGGTTTGTTTAAAAGCAGGAATTAATTAAGTTATTCTTATGGTAATTTGGCTGGGACTTAACATTATACTATTGTGGCAACAGTGCTGGAAGGTTCTCGCTGCCTCGGGAGTCGAGCGCGCGTCCGGCAGAAGGGAGGGCGCGCGGGAAGGAAGGTGGCGCTGGGTTTATACCTTATATCTCCACCTATGGTATATCTAATATACCGAGATATTGTACGATAAGGACCTATCAAGGATTACATACCAAAATAGTAACAAAAGGATCACGATGAGGTATAATCTTATTTATTATCTCAGAAGTATTCGAAAGAGAGGGGGAAGGAAGACCACTGCGGCAGAAGTAATGAAACGTCTGGAGACCGATTGTTGTAGAAGCTACGAGACACAGTACATTCGAGAATGTGTGATCTAATAAATAGAAAGGGCAAGTGAGCTGCAGAATTTACTTCAGTTGAGCCAGTCTAATTAGACAGTCAGCTGCGAGGAAGCTAGTTAGCTGCGACGAATCCAGTGAAAGTCTTGGGTTCGAAGTACAGTGAACTTAAGTGATTACTGTGGCAGTGTCCAGGCAAGGGCAACGCGTCCGGAAGTCTTGGGTTCGAAGTACAATGAACTTAAGTGAGTACTGTGGCAGCGTTCAGGCAAGGGCAATGCGTCCGGAAGTCTTAAGTTCGAAGTGCAGTGAACTGACTCTGGAAGTCTTGGGTTCGAAGTGCAGTGAACTGACTCTGAAAGTCTTGAGTTCGAAGTGCAGTGAACTGACTCTGGAAGTCTTGAGTTCGAAGTGCAGTGGACTGTTATCTGGAAGTCTTGGGTTCGAAATACCGTGAACTTGAGTGAGTGAGCTAGAAGAACTAGCCAAGGCGAACGAACTGAGAATTGACAGTTTTGTTTTGTAAATAGTGCTTTGTGAACATTAGTTGAAATTAGGAGTACATTGCTGTTCTTCTCAATAATAAACGATAAACGTGAATAGTCATTGTCGTTCAGCGGAAAGCAATAACGACTACTGTGTTGCAGTGTTGAGTGGAATACCCATTGTTGACGGGTGTGTGGTTGTTGTAAATAAAAGTAACATTATTGCTGAAATATGTTGTTGTTTTCTAATGCCAGCAGTTTGACAATAAAGTCATTTGGCCTCTTGCACTCCAATATTTTTCAAAGATATTATCATGGTCAGCCACTGAAGCACAGATTTTGAGGTGTTCCGAATCCATTTCTTGGTTTGAGTTGCACAATGGACAGTTAGGGGACTGATATATTCCAATTCTATATTATTGAAATATAAAAGTTACACTATAATAATAATAATAATAATAATAATAATAATAATAATAACAATAATAATTTGGAATTTAACGGGTTACATCAGCTTCCTGTCTATGCGGATGATGTGAATATGTTAGGAGAAAATCCACAAACGATTATGGAAAACGTGGAAATTCTACTTGAAGCAAGTAAAGAGATAGGGTTGGAAGTAAATCCCGAAAAGACTAAGTATATGATTATGTCTCGTGATCAGAACATTGTATGAAATGGAACTATAAAAATTGGAGATTTATCCTTCGAAGAGGTGGAAAAATTCAAATATCTTGGAGCAACAGTAACAAATATAAATGACACTCGGGAGGAAATTAAATGCAGAATAAATATGGGAAATGCCTGTTATTATTCGGTTGAGAAGCTTTTGTCATCCAGTCTGCTGTCCAAAAATCTGAAAGTTAGAATTTATAAAACAGTTATATTACCGGTTCTTCTGTATGGTTGTGAAACTTGGACTCTCACTCAGAGAGGAACATAGGTTAAGGGTGTTTGAGAATAAGGTGCTTAGGAAAATATTTGGGGCTAAGCGGGATGAAGTTACAGGAGAATGGAGAACGTTACACAACACAGAACTGCACGCATTGTATTCTTCACCCAACATAATTAGGAACTTAAAAAATCCAGACGTCTGAAATGGGCAGGGCATGTAGCACGTATGGGCGAATCCAGAAATGCATATAGAGTGTTAGTTGGGAGACCGGAGGGGAAAAAGACCTATAGGGAGGCCGAGACGTAGATGGGAGGATAATATTAAAATGGATTTGAGGGAGGTGGGGTGTGATGATAGAGACTAGATTAATCTTGCACAGGATAGGGACCGATGGCGGGCTTATGTGAGGGCGGCAATGAACCTCTGGGTTCCTTAAAAGCCAGTAAATAATAATAATAATAATAATAATAATAATAATAAGAAGAAGAAGAAGAAGAAGAAGAAGAAGAAATTCTATGAGAATGTGTGTCTGTATTCTTAATACAGGTTGTTCCTAATAAAAGAATTAATAAAATAGAGGCACAACGCATCTCACTTTTTGTGGTGTCTTCCTCCGTCTTCTTGCTCCGTATGTACTCCAGCATGGGATCCCCTTCGCGCTCTTGATTGCGCAAATGTTGCTCCAAGTCTTCGTCATCTGCATAGCGGGCCAGTGGCTTCGACATCTCGTGTAGCGCATGCTGCAAATTCTCTTTCTGGTCTTCGACTTGTTTCAACCTACGATATTTAAAGTACAAGGCATTAGGTGAGGCAGTTAAACTTCTCAATTCTTAATAACAATGCATGCTCATCTATTTCAACAGAATATTCAATTAAATACAGTAAAACCCCACTTAACCAAACTTCACTTAACTGAAACCTAGAAGGTGGAGTAAAAAATTCATATACGCTATATACCATTTCCTTAAAAAATATAAAGGAATTCAGTAGGTACAAAAATCTGTTTTCAATGGGAGACACTCGACACAATATTCAGTTAGGCTAAATACAGTAAAACCCCACTTAACCAAACTTCACTTAACTGAAACCTAGAAGGTGGAGTAAAAAATTCATATAGGCTATATACCATTTTCTCAAAAAATATAAAGGAATTCAGTAGGTACAGAAATCTGTTTTCAATGGGAGACAGTGTTATTTGAATGTTATGCATAACAAGTTTGAATTTGCACACCAATTGGACAAGATATCAGTTAACCCACTGAATGTTGTTGTTGTTTTCTAATGCCATGTGTTTGACAATAAAGTCATTTGGCCTCTTGCACTCCAATATGTTTCAAATTTATTGTCATGGTCAGCCACTGAAGCACAGATTTTGAGGTGTTCCGAATCCATTTCTTGGTTTGAGTTGCACAATGGGCAGTTAGGGGACTGATATATTCCAATTCTATGCAGGTGTTTGGCCAAACAGTCATGGCCTGTTGCCAATCTAAATGCAGCTACAGACGATTTTCGTGGTAAATCGGGAATTAACTGTGGATTATGATGCAGAGAGTTCCATTTTTTCCCTTGAGATTGTGTTATCAAATTAACCCAGCTTCTTCAAAGGTAAACTTAGTAACGACAAAATTACGAAGCAAAATATGATGAGAGACTTAATAACTGCAGAGGGAAGATTATCTGTCACCCTAAGATATTTGGCAACAGGAAACTCATATAAAGATAATCTTTTGACTTCACATCCCACTAGCAACTATTTTGTCCATACGGTTATATAAATTCTTTCCAAAATTTTTCTTTTTTGAGTCCATGGAGAATATGTAATTATAAAAGAAAAAAAAAAAAACAATCATAGCACCTGGCATAAGAGATGTGAAATTGTACTACAAATATTATTATCGGTCGTTACAACCTCTATACGCTGCAACCTATTGTTTGATATGCTGATAGTACAACAGATTTTATGGAAGCTCCGTACTGCCATCCAATTCGACTGCAACTTGTTGCAGGTTGTACTACAAGGCTATAAAATAATAATAATAATCCGTGGCGCTACAGCCCGTGAAGGGCCTAGACCGACCAGCCGGCTGCTGGCCTCACGCCCACATGTCGAAGCAGAGGTGGACGATCATCCAACCAGAATGGAGGTATCGTGTGCTTAGCACGATGATCCCCCCAGCCGTTATAGCTGGCATTTGCAACCGGATTTCGCTACCTATCGTAGCTCCCCAAGTGCATCACGATGCTGGGTGGGCACCGGTCCCATACACTGGCCGAAATTTCATGAGAAAATTTCTTCCCCCATTAGGACTCGAACCAGCGCGCATTCCGTAATGCCAGTCCTAGGCAGGATGCCTTAGACCACGACGCCACGGCGCGGGACACTACAAGGCGATAGAGGTTCAATTATCTTTCAAACCATCAAACTAAGTGCAAATGTACGACAGATTGTACAACTTATAATTGCATCTGTGGGTAGTTTAAGGCTGTTTTATGATTAATTGATTAATTCGCGGACTTACTCATGTTAAGTATGTAAGTTTGTGCGGCTTACAGCTGTTTCAGTGCTTCACACACCATCCTCAAAGCCTACTAGATTCGGCGTCATCTCGAACTTCTCTGCCTGTTATGTGGGTGTGTTTGATTGTTGAAAGGTGTTGAAGAGTGGAGTCAAATAGTATGTGTGTACTGAAATTGATCTGTGTGTTGAGAATTTGATCAGGGTGTGTTTTAGTCTGTTTGTATATTTCATATTGTTCTAGTGTGTTGAGTTTTTGGTTCTTGGGTTGTATGTGTAGGATTTCCATGTCCGCATTTATGTTATTGTATGTGTGGTTAGCATTGGTTATATGATCAGTGTATGTAGATGTATTGTGTCCTCTGGTTATTGCTTTAATGTGTTCTTTGTAGCGTGTTTGGAATGATCTGCCTGTCTGTCCAATGTAGAACTTGTCTCAACTATTACATGTGAGTTTGTATACACCTGTGTGGTCGTATTTATTTGTTTGTGTTTTTTGTGTGTTGAGATGTCTTTGTAGTGTGTTTTCTGTTCTGTATGTTATGTTGTATTTCTGCTTTCTGAATGAAGATGCGATCTTATGTGTGCTTTTGTTTTCACATGTTAGTGTGATGTATTTCTTGTGTTTGTGTTGTGTTTTGTGTGTTTTTGTGTTGGTTAAGTTTTTGTTTTGTCTTTCTTATGATGTTGTCTATTATGTTTGGATTGTATCCGTTTTCTTGTGCTATGTATTTGATTGTGTTCTTGTGTGCAAGATTCAAAATAGACTGTTTTATGGTTTCATTGAGCTTTTGAAAGAGAAATTGAGTTTGTAAAGCTTTTTATCAACAACTACCAGAGCCTTAGCATTCATTATCTTTGACCTGGGAATGATTAGTGCCATTGTCAGGAGTACAACATTTTACAACTTACAGTAGTCTCCAATGAGACCATTATGTTCTTGGAGTTTGCTAACGCAAAGACGTGTTTCATTTACTGTTAGACACAGTCGAGATAACATGCCATTAAATCCAAAAGATTCTGCAAGAGTCATTGTACTCATTGAAGAAGAATGATTTGATCACTACAGTGCAGAAAATCTTGGGACGACAATTGGAAGTATCCACAGACCTGACACACGTTTCAGAGAGACAAATTCATTTACCAAGATGACCAGTATCTGGTCGGAGTAGGCTCACAACCCAGAAGAGCCAAAGTCTTAGTACAATCAAAGAAGATGTACTTGCAAGCATCCAATATGTTCAGTTCTTATGTGTACTTTAATTGAAAAAAAAAACTGACTTAAATTTATAAACCAATATAAACTCATACCCTTTGCCCCATCTGGAGTATTTTTCCCTATGCTCAGCCATTTTCTCTTCTTCTTCTTGCTTCTGCTTAGCTTCTTCCTCCAGGTTACGCCGCTTGCCTGTCTTACGGTCTCTCATTACCGCTGCTGCCCCTTTCCCTGACACTTCATCAGCCATCTGCAAAGAATAAAGATTATGTAACTCACACAAAATATTTCGTTGCTTCTGAACATGGAATAAAATGTTAACATACAGCAAATGCTAGGCAAATTATTAGCAGCGCACCAATCTTATATATAAAAGTCAATTTTGCAATGTTACAGGACATAGTTGCGCTGCGTAATCAGTTTCTTTGTGCAAACAAAAATATAAGATCAACCAAAGGAAACGTGGATAAATAATGTGAACATGACAAAAGATAAATTATGGACAATTAGTGATGATGACCCAGTTCTGCATGCGCCGATTGGTAAAGGTTCCAAGATTATAGTACTTAATGCAGGTAGTGAACAGGGTTTTATAAAAAAAATGGATTACTGGTGTTCGTAACGTATTCAAATAACGATTATTACGAAGAAATGGAGAGCGACTGTTCAAAAAACTGGTTTTAGGAGCAGTTTTTACCTAATATTTCACCTAATTCTGTGATTTTTATGGATGACGCAATACATGATACATACACGAGTGTTCTACCAGGATTATGAAGTTTCTTTTGAAACATTCGGTAGTGTTCTCGACCTCCTGCAAAACTGACCTGCTACTAGATTTAAAACCCCGGCCAGATAACCCTCTCTATTCGTGAAACACTCTGTTCGCATCACATTTCTGCACATTTAAAGGACAAAACTAAATATTCTTTCAATCATTTATTATCATAATACACTGCTCTCTTAAATTGGCTGAGCACATTGGAATTAAATCAATGATCTTCCCAAAACACACTATGCAATAAATTCATATAAAATGATGTCAATCCAAATTAAAGAATGTCACAAAATGATCCGACAACTTCAAAAACTACAGAAAAGAATTCAATTGCAATGGATACCTGCACATTGCGGAATTGCTGGAAATGAAACTGCTGATTTTCTTGCCAAAAAAGGATCCAATTTAATTCAGAATACAAATACAAGCCTACCTTTTACATCCATCAAAAGACTAATTAAAAATAAATATAAAATCAAGCAAAACCAAGCACTATGTACCAAAGCCAAAGATAAAAAATGGAGCATTTTTTTAATAAAAAAAACAGAAATTATTCCAGAAATCCCACGTAAATCTGCAGTAGCAAAATTCAGACTGCTTACAGAACACGATTATTTGGCCAAACACTTGAATAAAATAGGAATTTACACAAATCCAAATTGCCCTCTATGCAACAAAGAAGAAGAAATGACTGAAGATCATCTCATAACCTGTGAAGTTCTACCTGATGGATCCACCACAGAGAAATATTGGAGAGCAAGAACGCTAATGGCTTCGTTGCCAAAGCCCGGCATTAGATAACAACAACAACATGTTTCTTCTACCTAAAACAATTTTTATTTCGAAAATTAAGTAAAAAGGAGCAAAACTGTAATAAACTTGTTTGTTTGACATACCTCTAGAATATCCCCCTGAAATAAAACATTACATACGGTTCACCCAGTATACTTAATAAGAACAAAACCTATTCAGATCACTGATAGACAAGACAAAGCATGTCAAAAACCACTTTTTTTCAATTTCAGTGATTCAGAAAACATGTATTATATACGCGAAAAATTGGAAATCAGTCGATTTTGAATCTTGCGTACACTACTTTTAACACTTGAATATAATTAATTGATTAACTAGCGGACTTACTTGTGTTAATTATGTAAGATTTGTGTGGCTTACAGCTGTTTCAGTGCTTCACGCACCATCTTCAGAGCCTACTAGATCTCGGCGTCATCTCGAACTTCTCTACCTGTTATGTGGGTGTGTTTGATTGTTGAAAGGTGTTGAAGAGTGGAGTCAAATAGTGTGTGTGTACTGAAATTGATCTGTGTGTTGAGAATTTGATCGGGGTGTGTTTTAGTGTATTTGTATATTTCGTATTGTTCTAGTGTGTTGAGTTTTTGGTTCTTGGGTTGTATGTGTAGGATTTCCATATCCGCATTTATGTTACTGTATGTATGGTTAGCATTGGTTATGTGATCGGCATTATGTAGATGTATTGTGTTCTCTGGTTATTGCACACATTAAAGAATTAAAGAACACATTAAAGCAATAACCAGAGGACACAATACATCTACATACGCCGATCACATAACCAATGCTAACCATACATACAATAACATAAATACAGACATGGAAATCCTACACATACAACCCAAGAACCAAAAACTCAACACACTAGAACAATACGAAATATACAAACAGACTAAAACACACCCCAATCAAATTCTCAACACACAGATCAATTTCAGTACACACACATTATTTGACTCCACTCTTCAACACCTTTCAATAATCAAACACACCCACATAACAGGCAGAGAAGTTCGAGATGACTCCAAGATCTACATAAAATCTTACAAATCTTATATAATTAACACGAGTAAGTCCGCTAGTTAATCAATTAATGGAAATCAGTATTACAACATTTTTTTCTGTGTACACAAGATCAAGAAACAATTTATTATAGCCAGAACTAACCTGAGCAAACATTTGATCCTCTCTTCGTCTGAAGCTGGAGATCTCTTCTTTAAGCTCTTTAGCGTCCTGCAAACCAGCTCTCTTTCCATCCAAAGTTCTTTCCATTTTGCTCTTCGCTTTGCCCTTTTCACTGTCGGCCTTCCCTCCATCACCAGAATTACTCCTCTCCTGTGTGGGCGACGCAAATCTAGACTTCTTGGCAGTCCTGTGTGGTGAATTATCAGACCCGCTGTTCCTTCTAGATTTTCTGGACTCTGATTCTGGAGAATGCTGACGTTTGCTCTTCCTGTACGGGGACTCGCTTATATCTCGTCTTGAGGGAGAAACTGAATATCTTTTCTGTGAAAAGTCTTTGCCCTGTCTATTTGATTCTCCCTGCCGTTCAATATTTTGGGATTTTCCTGAATAATCAGAATCGATATTACGTGATGATTTATTAGACGACGAAGCCCTCGAACCTTCTTTTCCTGATTGTAGTGATGGTGAATTGTAGCTTCTTGAAGCCTTCCTAGGAGGCGAAGAATCCGAATCACTGTTTTTACCAAGATTTCTGCTAGTTTTAGTAACCTGACCACGTGAATTTTTAGCTACTGCCTCGTATTCTTCCGATCTTATCGGTCTTCTTGGTGGCGAATCGAAATGTTTCATTTTTCTTGGAGGTGATCTTCTCGATGATGAAAACGACTGCTCACTTCCATTTCTGCTCTTTCTGGCAAGTGTTAAATCAACATCGTGTTTGCCTTTTCTAACAGGCGACAGGTCAGGAACAAGTTTGTTCTTCCTGACAGGAGACAGGTCACCTTCTCTACTCCTTCTGACAGGGGACATATCAGCATCGTGTTTATTTTTCCTGACAGGTGAATAACTTCTAGTAGCACCTTCTTTTCTCACTGGAGACTTGCTTGTTTTGGGAGACACTTCTGAACCATATTTTCTAATTCTCGGTGGTGAAACATCAGAATCACTTTCTTTCTTATTCCTCCGGGACTGTAACTTGTCAACATTCACTCGTTTTTGCGACCTTCTAGGTGGAGAGGTATCTGAATCACTGTGCCCCTTGGATTTTCTAGGTGGAAAGGTATCTGAATCACTATGCCCCTTGGATTTTCTAGGTGGAGAGGTATCTGAATCACTGTGCCCCTTGGATTTTCTAGGTGGAGAGGTATCTGAATCACTATGCCCCTTGGATTTTCTAGGTGGAGAAACGTCTGAATCACTGTGTCCCTTTGATTTTCTAGGTGGAGATGTATCTGAATCGCCTTTATACTTCCTTACAGGCGACGCATCTGGATCGGAATGTTTATTCGAATTCTTCTTATTCCCTTTCGCTTTAGGTGACATATCTGAAACACCGGATTTCCCCTGAATCTTTGCTGGTGAACCAGGAAGTTGTTTGGCTCCACCTCCTATTGCTGTTACTTTAATATCTTCAATGCCATTTTCATCAGACATTATCTTCCATTTCTTCGTTCGGAACTCTTCCAATGTTCGCATATCATCCGGTCGTTCATCAATAATTCCAGCAATTTGAGGTGCATCTTCTGCTAAGTTATATAGATCTACCTCATCTTCATCGAGTGGTCTCATATTGTTCAGGTCAATGTCGTCATCGACAACTCGAAACCTAAAATTTGTAGAGATATTACAATCAAAACATTTTTTGAAGAAATTATTTACAAAAAAAAAAAAAAAAAAAAAAAAAAAACATTAGACTGCCTGCGAATAGTCGTTTGTGTCTTTGTATTGATTCTCTTTAAGTGTAATTTTAATTTTTGGCAACTTAAACTAAAATTAATACGTGTCTTTCTAGAAAATATTTGGGTTATATTCGGTTCTTTGCATGCAAGCAACTAAAAGAAGGTCGCTTGAACGATCTATTCAACTATTATTCTATAAATTTAAATCAGTTTTCGATTATTTACATCACATTCCCGTACTGGGTACGTGCAACGATAATTCCTATAACAATAACTTATAAATTTGAGGTTTTCATTGTTAGTAGATTAATATTATTTCGATACTTAATATTGTGACAGCTTACAGTTGTTCACAAAAATTATAATAGCTAAGTAAATACTGAAACATTAATTATACAACATAACCTCACTTCCCTTAATTGTCAAATTTTACAAGTACAATTTGAGAAGACAATTAATATGTAATACCTTTCATTTGAAGGTTTAGCAACCTTCTTTTTCTTCTTCTTCTTTTTGTCATCAGAACCAGATGATAAATATTTCTTCAAATAATCTTTCTGGCTCAACTGAGTTACTGCCATGTTAACTCAACTGAAGTTAATGTATACCTTGTGTACACAATTTTCCTTCGGAACAAGGGCAGAAATACACAGCCTACAAGAAGTATGTCAATTTCTACTTCACAAAGTACAACTGCCTACATTTATGCAACCAAATTTCGAAATTGGTTTCCCATATCAAGGACCCAAAACATTTTAAAGAATTGTAGTAAACAGACTAATCAAGCACCACGGAAATTTAACATTCTATCAGAAACTAATTTATTCGTTCCTTATTTGTTGGCGACACTGACATGTAAAGTGCTACCAACTAAGAAATGTAGTGTAATTCGACCATAACCTCTCTATTGCTGCAAAATATAATATTTTCAAGAAACAGTCTAATAAAAGTTGTGAAAGAAACTAAATACACAATGAGTTGGTCCGGGAAGAAAGGAGTGGACAAGGCTTTTGCCATGTTAAGAACTCTTCCTCGTGTGTGTTTGGCAAATATCCGAAGAAATCCGGGAACACGTACCAAGGTAATCAATGTATTTATTATGTGCGGTATTACGTATTAGTAGGCCTACTGCGGGATTGAGGGGCAATGCATAGCGACCGACAATTACGAAAAGTATTAAAATATTTAAATTTTCCTTCTTACTCAGCCACTCAGAGGACGAGCACAGCATGGAGGTGATAAGCATGGGGCTGGAAACAAAGGCTCTGGACAACGACAGAATTATATGCGTCTCGGCTATGAGACAGGGAACAATCCATTCTATTTGCGGTTTACATATGAGCCATACTATAAAGGACATCAGTAAGTATTTTTGCAAAAGTTTGTGGTGTGAAAAAAAAAAAACTTGCTCCTAGATCAAATATTCCATTTTGATTCGGTGGGACTTAAATTGTATTTGTACATCTTGGTTACACTACTTTTAACACTATATCACTTTGGAAAACATATTATACCTTTTTCTGGGATTCTATTTGTCTTGTAAGTAGGCCTATTGTATATTTTCATTCTTAAATATCCTCCAGGCTGTATTTTTTTTTTTGGTGTTACTGAATACATTTCTGTTTGACTCTCATGTTTTCAATTGCATTTCTTTAGCTTACGACGGGAATACCCTCCTCTCTCCTTGTTACAACTGCAGAAAATGATTGATACAGACCGTCTGGACACATCACAGCCAATTGACCTGTCCATAATATGTAACACTGGATTGTATCAAATGAATCCAAGCCATAAGCATTTTGGAATCCAATTAACAGACGAGGTAAGAAAGTATGTATGTTGAAAGTACGTGTTTGTAGTCTTATTGAACATATTAAATTAATGAAACAATTATTAAGTTAAGGTTACTTTTTGACTCTCCCTTGTATATCCAAAACCAAACTATGCACTATAAATAGAAAACAACAAATCCATAAGTTTCTTAGACATCACAATACAAAAACAGACAAAATACACAGGAACACACGACTATGATAAAGACCTACAAATTAAAATATGGCGTTTTCAGAATATGTGTGGTACAATCAGAAGAACACTGAGAAACAAAACTAGAACTGATACACAGTTAAAGTTTTATAAAATAATGGCAATACCGAGACTTTTATATAACAGAGCGTAAGTTGGGTTTTAAATAAGAGAGAAAAAAGTAGATTGAATGCATCCGAGATGAAATTTTTAAGAGCAATAAAGGGATGCACGTTAAGAGATCATATTATTACGGAATTGCAAATTACACCTCTGCTTGATCAAACCACAGTCTACTATATACAGTCAAGAAGCTTGAGTTTTGAGGGTGCTAGAAACAATAGACTGTGCTGGTACTATTTCGCATTGTCTGTAATGAGGCGATCCTAGTGGTGAGCAACTATCTAATGTTGGCATATTTACTACGTATTGAGCTTCGTGACTGTATATACTAGACTGTGATCAAACTACAACATATAATAGGACAAAATGGACACAACATTTGGATAGGATAGAAGAGAGCAGAGTGCCCAAAAGAGTTTGGAGTTATATATCCAAAGGCAAGAGATCACAAGGAAGATCAAGAAGGCAGTGGAATAAAGAGCCAGAATAGGTCATAAGCCTATACCACAGTCTACTATATACAGTCACGAAGCTTGAGAAACAATAGACTGTGCCAGTACTATTTTGCATTGCCTGTAATGAGGCGATATCAGCGATCCTAGTGGTGAACAACTATCTATCGTTTGCATATTTACTACGTATTGAGCTTCGCGACTGTATATACTAGACTGTGCCTATACCATGAAGATGATAATGAAAATAAAAAATCGAATTTTTTACCCCTAATCATTACTCAGTCCCCTTAAATGGCAGATTAGGAAAACAGTAGATTTTTCTAAGGGTGGTTCTGATCTGATGATTTAGTCAAGGTTCTGTTGTGAGCATTTTCTTGACCTGACAATAGACAAAGGGACTCCATGACTTGCTAACATAATGCAGCATGAAACCGACATACTTGAAACTGTGCCTTTGTAGATGCATATACCACATTCGGCAGCTTTAATTAAATGATAGTCATTAATATTATCTTCTTCTTCTTCACTTCATGGATTAGGCTTCAGGGCTGTTCTGGTCTTATGCAAATCTTTCTATCTCTTCTTTAGTCTTTCAATATCTCTCTTGCCTACAGAATTATAGTCTATATATTATTTCAGACATTCTTGTTAATTCCATTCTTCCCAAGTGTTGCATCTATTTATGTCTATATTCTTGAATCCTGTCATTTATTGCATAAACATTCAGTTCAGTTCTAATATTTTTATTCATAATTAAATCTAATCTAGTACATCCTTTTATTCTCATCAAGAAACTCATTCCAGTACTCTGGATTCTAGATTAAATTTTTTTTTTTTTGTAGAGACCCAAGATTTACTACCATACAAGAGGACAAGTGTGACCATTGTTTTATAAAATTTCATTCTTGTTTCCTTTATTGTGTTATTTTTCAATGTTCTATGTACTGTTCCACAAGTTATCTTAAATTTATTCAAAACATAAAATTGTTTAGTCACACGTTAAAAAGTGTTAAAATTTTTGCATTTTAGTTGTCCACATTTTTACATAGGACAGACAGGAAGATCCTTTCATACAAGATATAATGAACATATTAAAGCTATAACCGAACCCTACATCACATCAAATTACGCAGAACACATTATCAACAATAATCATGATTACAATAATATAGAAACAGATATGGAAATTTTACACATCACACCAAAAAAGTTCACAGTTAAACATCTTAGAACAATACGAAATATATAAACATACAATAACATACCCACAACATATTCTTAATACACAATTACAGTTCAATACCCACACATTATTCGACGTCATGATACGTCATAACACACAAACAACCAGCCCCCACCATAAGAGCAACACACCCCTACCCCTACAATCGACAAATGCACATCGCAGAATTCAAGATCACCAGTAGTTCAGGAGACACTGATGAAGACGTCACATCACGTCGAAACGGGCCGTCTGTCCAAGGTATATAACCTTTTTTAAAAATTATAACACTTTTTAACGTGTGACTAAACAATTTTATGTTTTTAACAAAGTGTTAACGTGAACTATAATCAATAAATTTATTCAGTTTTGTTTGTATGTCTTTTATAATTTTTTTATGTATATTTCACATCCGAAATAATGAAATTAATAAGTAATTAATTAATTCCAAAATTATTTTTGATCTAACAGCTGATTTCCTCCAGAACGCCATAACTTTGATTTTTTCCTTTTTATATTTTAAAATTGTTTCCAGAACAAACATTATTTGAGTGGTGTAAAAGAATACTGCAAATCATCTTCATTGTTTTGAATTATTACTAATTCACCGGCATATAATAAAATATTTAAATAAATTCTGTAATTAATTTTATTCCTGGTTTAATTGTCCGTTTCTATATTTGATGTCATTAGTATATATTAAAAAGTGTAGGTGATCATTATTTCGGTATTACGGTACAAGCTTTTAAGAATTTGTCCCTTTTAACTATTAATATTGTCTACAAAGCAATTTACTTGTCTTGTCTCGACAGGGAGCTGATCTTTTCAAATCCAAAGTAAACATAGAAGTACAGTGGGCCTCAGAACCTGTCATTGCAGCCATAGAGAGAAATGGAGGAGTTATCACAACAGCTTATTACGATATACACAGCCTTTGGGCTGTAATAAATCCTGAGAAGTTTTTTAAGAAAGGTAAGGACAGATTTTTTTCCAACCAGTTCCAACATAACTGCTACAGGTTGGTTCAGATGGATGCTTTTTCTCTTAGCATGATCTCTAGACTATTTAAGGAGAGAGACAGTCTCAAATGCACTGTTATATATAATTAATCAATGATCCCACAATTTCTTAGCTATGCATCTAAAATTTGGTACAGATATTTACAATGACTGACTCTATTATGATACTTAATTAGAATACCTTACCATGTCAAGAAGTCTTATTACAAACTCACCTAACCTAACCTGATATCACAAAATATAAGGAACATTTTCTCATGATCTATTACAGATATGGTTCTGAAATTTTATACACATTTGCTCTACATTATATGTAAAAATCTCTGCAGACAGAATTTTAAAACTTCAGTTAGTTTTTTTTTTTTTTTTCAAAATAAATTTTCAAAAAATGTATTTAAAAAAATATATAATAATAATAATAATTAATAATAATAAGAATAATAATAATAATTCTTTATTTATACTGGCAGAGTTAAGGCCATAGGGCCTTCTCTTACACTCTACCAGGTCACAAAGTATACAAGCAGTTAAAATTTAACAAAAAGTTAAAGAACAGAATACTAACATATTACAAAAAAAAATAATAATAATAGCATAATAAAATCGACACTAAACAACATGAAAATAATACCATAATAGAAAAAAAAAGAAAGTAAAATACATTGGAATGTATGGCTTTCAATGTAGTGAAAGCAACTCATTTAGTACAAATGGCTAATATGGAAAAACGTAAGGAAGAATATATCAAAATGGAATGTAATAAAATAATAATAAAAAAGAAAAGAAATACGAAAATTAAATAAAATTCACGATAAAAAAGCTATGATAATAAATTCATCAGCTGATAAAGAGAACAAAAAGGGGAAAGGAAGGAAAAAGAAATATATAGCCTATATTTTTACAAAACTATGGCAGAGAAAAGGGCTTATAACTGAAAGGAATCTAATTCAAAAAGTGCAATTTTAATTTATTTTTGAAACTAGACAATATCCGACAGTCTCTGACATGTTCTGGTAGAGAGTTCCAGAGATGAGCTGCAGAGACGGTGAAAGATGAAGAGTACAAGGATGTTCTGTGTATATAATTGCTTTGTCAAAATAAAGTTCTTTAAATATTAACCTAAAAACAAATTTTCTGCAGGGAAATTTGCATTATTCAATAATAAAGGAGTGTGCAAAATTACATTACTTCATTTCAAATAGTTTCTGAGAAAATATTCCTTATTTATTGAAAATTGGGTACTGCGGATAACAAGTCCTAAAGTTTTAATATGCATGACACATGATTAATTATTCTTGACCTCTTGTGACTCACAAAAACAACAATAGAACTGATAAATCAAGTATTCTAATTATTTTCTAGTCCAAGTCCCTCTCCAATCTTTTTTCTAGAACTATTCTGTGGTTCTTCTTGATTGAAACCAATTTAGACTAACATTTTAGCTGTAATAAAATCTTGTGGAGAGATTCCCAACACTGAGAAATATCTTTTAGTCTGGTTTTTAGAAAATGTGATTTTTTTGTCAGTTTGGACAATATTCTTCGCTTGTGGCAAAAGTTATCATCTTTCATTTTTTCAATTACAAACTGGCTGCAATGTTATTATCATCATCCATGTATTAGACCTCTTTTACTCGTAACAACTACACTTGATCATTCAACATTCTGCTGGTCTTCCAATGTCCCGGTTGGTAATTGGGTGGTAGTTCCAAAACTGCAGTGGAAGTATGATGTTGTCCATGCTTCCTAAATGTAATTTCCAGTTATTCCTGTAATTGCTAATTTTGTAATTCATTTAAAAAATGTCTCATTCTAAACGGATATCTTCATTTCTTTTGTAGTCTAGTTTCATATAACCTGCATCATACCTAAGGAATTTTTAATTTGCTTGCAACCTTGATTTATCTTTTTGTATGTTATTACAAAATCTTAATATAATAGAACTTCATTTAACTTAAACATTTTTATAGGGATCTGAAGATAAAAACGCGTGACAAAATAGTACATTATGCAACGAGCCTATAATGGTAGTAATTAAGACGCAAGTATGTTTGTTTATGAAACGAGCGCGAGTTTCATAATTTTCATACGAGCTTCTTAATTACCATTATAGGCAAGTTTCATACGCCTTTTTATGCTCGACCATATTTCTAACTTGAAATTATGAATAAGTATTCATGTTATTGTTATGTGAGTGCAATAGCCTACCTCATAAATTGTGAGATGTGCGCAGACGCGAAAGTATTGATTTTTTCCGGGAAACGAATGTCGACGACCTTGATATAATCTAGAGAGTAAGATAAACATTACTCTTGATCTAACCTTGAAATTGAATTCGACATTGAAAAACGAGATGACAAATTGAATTTATTTGAATATTATTTACAATTAACGCTAATTATTATAGTAACAGAACATAACCTTCTGCGACAGTATTGGATTTCCAGCCTCCGTGACGTTTCGCTAGTTGTCTTTCGATTGCATATCCGAGAATAATAAAAAACCTGAACTTTAATGACATGCATTAAAGGGCTGCTACCAGGTGTATAATTACTACATTTCGGCATGATCAAGCATAAATATATAACTGAAATGACACTTAATAACATCTGAGGTAGATCTCTCTTTTTATTTTATTTTGTATTATTATTTTTAAGTTAATACTTGTATACTGGTATGTATTTTCCTGTATGTTCTTTGATTCTGGCTGAGTGGAAGAGAAGACCTGATGGCCTTAACTCTGCCAGGGAAAATAAAACTATTATTATTATTATTATTATTATTATTATTATTATTATTATTATAGCACGGAAGAACGAGTTAAGTCAGTTTAGTAACATTTTCGCAGAGAAATTTAGAACTTCATCGTTATTTATAGACAATCTTAGTTATTTAGAACCAAAGCTGGCTGATATATTAAATTTCGAACTCCAATCTATAAACTTTTACGAAAATAACTCACCTTGTTCTTCCTGTTTGATCCTCATTTGGTAACATGTCAGTTATTTTGGACTGCTTGCTCCTAACGAATAAACCATGCCTTCAATTTCACTATTTCAAAGAGGCAATACATATTTAGCAGCTCAAATTTTCACGAATTTCAAGACATGTTACTATATTAAGTAATTGTACTAACTGGCATCACATTCATTTTTTATTCGCACACCATCTACAAACGAAACAAAAATAAACATGATCAATTTTATAACAATAAAATAAATCACTTTTAAAATTTATAATTACAAACATCGAAATTAAGTACAACTATGTATTATTATTATTACTACAATTAGTATTTACTTACGACTTTTAAGAAACCCGGAGGTTCATTGCCGCCCTCACATAAGCTCGCCATTGGTCCCTATCCTGAGCAAGATTAATCCAGTCTCTACCATCATATCCCACCTCCCTCAAATACATTTTAATATTATCTTCCCATCTACATCTCGGCCTCCCCAAACGTGTTTTCACTCTGGCCTCCCAACTAACAGACTATATGAATTTTTGGATTCACCCATATATGCTACACGCATTTCCCTCCTCAAATGTCTGGATTTTATGTTCCTAATTATATCAAGTGAAGAATACAATGCGTGCAGTTCTGCTTTGTGTAACTTTATCGATTCTCCTGTAACTTCATCCCTCTTATTATTATTATTATAATACAGCGTTTCTCAAACTATGGTCCGCGGACCACCTGTAGTCCTCGAGGTCTGCCCTTGTGGTTCTTCAAAAAAGACAAGAAAAAATAAAATTCAAACGAATTGCGTATCACACTATAGCTGAAAATTTCAGAGTTTGTAAATGACACATGGCAATCGCCTTTCACTTTTTCTCCCATTGGCAACTTCCTACTCTACTCTCAGTAACAAAAGAGGGATTTAAAGCACTATGAATGTGGTGTTTCTCACCATCTTTTCCCTGCACATCTGACGTCGTGCATGTAACCCAGCCAGGGACCACCTGAATTCATAACAGGACCAAAGTACCGAACCTTTTCATGTATTTATGACTTTCTTAATAGTTTTGCCGACATCTAGTCTGCACATTGAAATGGTCATGTACTGTATGTCGTACACCAATAATAGAACATGCAAAATTGCATCTTTACTTGTTGAAAATCGGGCATGTTTCTGCATTAATTTTTTTTATTTCTGTTTCTCCAGATGACGATATAAGAAATTTTCTTCGATTAGCATTAACTTAATTAGTTAATATTAATATAAAATTAATTGGATTAAATTAATTTTAATTATTTCTACATTAAAATATAAGTAGGCCTATACTAGTATTAAAATATGCTACATAAATGATAAATTGGCTTTCGAAGGGAACAAGAGTAAGGTGGTCCTCGGAACTGTTCTGACTTAAAAAAGTGGTCCCCACTTCAGAAAAGTTTGAGAAACGCTGTTATAATAAATAAAATTTATTATTATTATTATTATTATTATTATTACTATTATTATTAAATAATGTTATTTGATAATTGAAGCGTCGGCTGGAATAACATAAGTTACATTTAGTAAAATTTACAGGAACTGCAAAAATATGGACACGTACAACATTGTTCTTATAGGGTAGCAAACTTTTGAGTGGACAAATTTCACGTACTGCAATGATGGACAGTTGCAAGCCAAAGAGCATAGCAAAGTAACATGACATACAACATTATTACACGGAAACACGCCGAATGAAAATTTTGTAACTTACAATGTTGTTCCAGCCGACACTTCAATTGTATGAAATGTTTTGACAACTTTTTGTACAGTAGTTACATTATGTCATGAAGTAAATATTTCTTCACAAAAACAAAAACTTACCTTACGCAGGAGAAGCCATTCCACGACGTATGCTGCCACCAGAGGATGCAGTAGACTATTACACAAACCCTGCTAATCGTGGTTACCTAGCAGATCCTGAAAAAATATCATGGGAGCGACTGGTGCTGGCACAGAAGTATGGCTACCAGCTACCGGTGCTGGAAGAAGACCCTGACTACGCCATGCTCACTCAGAGGAAAGACCCCAGACAGATATTCCTGGGGCTTGAGCCGGGTTGGGTCGTCAATCTCCGAGACCGCTGTATCCTCAAGCCTCAAGACGAACAGCTACAGGAATATTACCAGTCATAGTGCAGCAGACGTGTGACAAACTGTGTAAATAAATATACTTGTCTTTTCTATTTCAAAAAATGATTTTTTTAATTTTTTGTCTTCATAATATTGTGTACATCAGCTACCAAATTAATTGTTCACAACAGAGTTCTGATGACAAAAAATACAAATTACAATACTATAGAAGGTTTTCTCTTTCTTTTAATCTCTTATAAAGTTGAAGCATTGCCACAAATAGTTTGATAAGCTGATATTACTCGGAAACAAAGTTTAAATTACGATATTAAGCTTCCAAATAGTTTAAACCCCATCTTCCCCTGTTATACGTATATCAGCTCATGGAAAACTTTGTCGAAGGGATGTGAATACAAACATTGGTTACTTAAATGTGGCACATAGAAATAAAGGCTGTCTTACAACCCAGTCTGATTATTACTGTTTTTTTTATTGTGCATTTAATGAAGCAGTAGTGGCTACCTGTATTTAAGACAATTTTTTTTCTGATTATCCAAAATTGATATTCAGCAAACACTTAATTTGCTGCTGGAATCAGATGTTGCTGTTACATCTGTCTTACATACAGATAGCCATTTCTGTAAACAAGTTTACACTGACAGTAAATATACCGTTCACAGCAGACAAGCTCCACTGCCCTAAATCCTCCCCCATGTCATAGTTATCTACTTCACTGCTTTCCAAGGTGAAAGTATTCACAAGATATATGAAGTTACATTTCGGAATCATTTCAACAATTCCCTCTAAATATCCTGGATTACAGAAAAGCGAGATACCCATTGATGGGACGATGTAATCTATATAGGAATAACAGACATTCGAGCAACATTATAAATTCCAGGTGCAGAATGCACAGGGTGTAAAAAAAATATAAGACAGCATCACTGTTATTAGCTGCACATTCTCGTACGTTTCAAAAAAGAGGAAGAACTCTCAAACTTTATAGTAACTGCAAAACACGTGGTCTGATATAGCGGGTGCTTGGGACAAATCGTTTTCATGTATACAAATTCAACCACTACCTCACAAAATTTATATAATGCTATTCACAAAATTAAAAGGGGGAAAAAAAATTTTGACTTCCTGCTCAAACTTGTGGAAATTGCATTCTTATAACAATTTGACTTCAATGTCTAAATATTCTTGTGGATAAAACAACTATATTAAGACTCTCATAGTAACAAGCCATGTATTAAACTGTACAGCAAAATAACCAAAATTCATTTCTTCTTCACACGCATTCCCACACACATTCGCTCTGCTCTCACGCTTCTACAGTAGACATTAGTTAGCAATATTAGTGTCTCTTTGGAGTCGTATTATCTGCCAATAAATATACATACTGTTCCTCTGCTTGATGTGAGGAAAACCCTCCATAATATGCCCGGCCTCAAGTAGAGAACGACCTCTCGACACACAGAAAGATCGTGTCCTACTCGATGCACCTCTGCATTATAGAGACGAGAAAAATAAATAAAAAATATTTTAATTACGATATTATTCACAAAGACAATCAGTTAGCAGCTTAATTACTTCCACCACTGGGCAGGCGCTTCCTCGTTCTTTTGCGCTTCTATTGCACAGCGGCCGGCCACGTAAGTCCAACAAGGCCACAGTTACCGCAGAGAATTCCGTCCAGATCATTATTTCGGGCCGACTAAAATCCACCTTATCTATTCTACCACCTACCCTATTCTCAGTACTACCTAGTGATTCGTTTTATATAAAATTTTAATATAAATTAAAATACAGTTTTACAAGTGTAGGATTCTGCAGACTAAGATAGTAAGGTGTGCTGCATCGCATATATAAAAGTAATATTATATTTTTAATAAATATAGTACGTAGATTTGCTTCAAGAGGGTAGGCAGCGAAATGGGTAATGAGGAATTTTATAAATCAAACCTAAAACATTTCCAGAAACGAGATATATTCTCTCACCCATGACCTTACTGCAGGCGATAGCATCACTGACCCTGTCCAGTGGTCGGGTCTACCACAGACATCTGCAGGCTACAAGCCAGCAGTATCACCGTCGGCTCAGCAGTCCGACGAGTTCTGGTCCGGCGGCGCAGACGGCTTCTTGCTTCGGGTCAGTCGATCCAGTTCAGCCGCTGCGTCCGAGCGCATCACTGCCTTGTCTACAGATGTGTGTGGTCGATCGTTTGACAGGTCAGCTGTAACCATTGCTACACGTTAGGTGCATTATTTATTCTGTTTTCTCAGTATTACATAGCAGTGCTTTTCAACGTCATTTCTGTGCTTTCCACTCCCACTCATACTGATGTTTACTTAAAGGTACTGGGTACAGCTGGTAACAGTATTTTCGCGTATAAATATGAATACAGTAAAACCCCGATATAGCGTGGTCTGATTTGCCGAGAATTCGTATTTAATGCAGGGAAAGTACCGTATTTACTCGCGTAATTCACGCCATCGCATATTTCACGCACCCAAATTATTTACTATATAATTTAATAAATTAATTTTCTCGTATATTTCACGCATTTAATATTCGTGAAATACTGTAACAAGTACATACTGAAACTTGAAGTAATGAGGTGTGTTATGTCGAGGAGCCCTGAATGTACGGTATCTTAAATGCCGTAACGAGAGAGTGCATAGCGGTATTTGGGACCGGGCAGCTACCTGTTACAGGCGCACCCTTCTCATCTATGAAAGTCCTTTAAAAATACCGGTATAGGGTATTGACCTCCCCCTACCATTTGAATGGGGGTGGTTTGAAAGCTTTGTGTTGGATCGCATCAGTTGAGTTTGAGACTCGAAAAGGGAAACCTGTCAAAAGCCGTCTGTTAAAAGTTTTAACAATGAATGGTAAATCCCGATATTCGAGTCATACTGCGTCCTTCAAATTAAAAGTTATTGCGTATGCAGAAACACATGGCAACAGAGCAGCTGGACGTGAATTCACAGTTCCAGAAATTAATATTCACTACTGGAGGAAACAAAAACAAGCTCTTCAAGAAACAAATGCATCAAGGAAAGCATTTCGTGGGCCAAAAAGTGGAAAATTCCCTGATCTTGAAGACAAGTTACTAGGATATGTAAGGGAACTGCGTAGTTTTGACATTTTTACCCTTAAAAATACCAGCTTGTGAAATTCCTCGCTTAATTCACGCACCCTTAATTTATAGATCGAAATTGCGGGGAAAAAAGTGCGTGAAATATTCGAGTAAATACGGTATATCCCCCAGTAAAAACATAAAATATATTGTGACAGCCACGTCGAGGCTCGATCACGTGTCCCGCAGAGGGTGGGGAGCACGAGAAAAAGCGGCGAAGAAGGCTGCAGCCGCTCGGGTCTGGAGGGGCGCGACGTAAGGGGAACGACGACACTCTAGTCCGGGGCAGAGAGGGGGGAGTAAAGCAGCTGGTGACTGAGGGGAGAAATCCAGAGAAGCCTAGATAGGCGCCATCTTCTCGACATCTGAAGATTGTTCGCGAGATCGTAGCTTCTCGAAACTATGGTTTGGTTATAAAAGAAGACATGCAAGTGAACTTGAGTTAGTTAGTTGCAGTCGTTGCTAGTTTTGGACAGCAAGGCAGTCTTGTGTAGCAGTGAAGCCGAGACCGCAGTTCGACTTGAGTTGTGTCCGTAACTGTGGCAGCCAGAAGTCCTGAGTTTGAGTGCAGTGGACCGCAGTTGGGGGACCTGAGTTCGAAGTTCAGTGGACTGTCTCTGAAGGTCTGGGGTTCGAGATACTGTGAACTCGAGTGACTGAGCCGGAAGAACTAGCCAAGGCAAACGAACTGAGAACTGACAGTTCTGATTTGTAAATAGTGCTCTGTGAACATTAGTTAAGATTAACAGTACATTGTTGTTCTCAATAATCCAAGTAAATTGTCATTGTCGTCTGTGGAGTGCAATAACGAGTACTGTATTACTGTGAGGAGTGGAAATCCCATTGTTGACGGGAGAGTTTACATTCAATCATAGAAAGTGATTATTGTTGAAACAATAAAATTACATTATTGATTTGTAATAAAAGTTACAATATAATACATTTAGTGGAAATCAATCTTAAAAAAAAAAAAAAGATCAATATACGAGATAATACTGCATAGAGCAGCGTTTCTCAAACTATGGTCCGCGGACCACCTGTGGTTCTAGAGGTCTGCCCTTGTGGTCCTTCAAAAAATACAGAAGAAAAAATAAAAATAAAACGAATTGCGTATTACCTTATAGCTGAAAATCTCAGAGATTGGAAATTACACATGGCAATCGCTTTCACTTTTTCTCCCAGTACCGATATTTTATGAAATTTGTTACCTTACCCGTCTATCGACTTCCCACTCTACTCTCAGTAACAAAAGAGGGATTTAAAGCATATGAACGTGGTGTTTCTCGCCATCTTTACCCTGCACTTCTGGTGCTGCACCTGTAACCCAGCCAGGGACCACCCGAATTCATTACAGAGGACCAAAGTACCGAACCTTTTCATATATTTATGACTTTAAATCTTTTTTATGTGGTACACACTAGTAGTTGTTTCCCATTATACATAATGAAAAACTGGCTTCGATCTGGATCTTTGAAAAGAAAGGAACATGATGATATGCTTCATTTAGGCTCTGCTAATAATTCAGAAGCTGTGTGTGAAGATATTAATATCAATGATTCTAGTGCCGTTAAAGAAATAGGCCTATTTAGTCATTCAAATATATAGATCTATAACAACTGTGTACTGTGTAAGAATCGACAGGCACATTCATCTCACTAATGTGAGTACCAATTTTTTAGTTAATAAGTTAAAGATTATCCAAACTCTAATAGCCTGGAATTATTAAAAAAAAAAAACGAAAATAAATTTTCTTCCATTAACATTAACTTAATTAGGTAATACTAATATAAAATTAATTGAATTAAATTAATTTTAATTAATTAATTCTAATTTAAAATATAAGTATACTGGTACTAAAATATGCTACAAAAATTACGTTGTTGTTTTCTAATGCCAGGCGTTTGACAATAAAGTCATTTGCCCTCTTGCACTCCAATATTTTTCAAAGATATTATCATGACCAGCCACTGAAGCACAGATTTTGAGGTGTTCCGAATCCATTTCTTGGTTTGAGTTGCACAATGGACAGTTAGGGGACTGATATATTCCAATTCTATGCAGGTGTTTGGCCAAACAATCATGGCCTGTTGCCAATCTAAACGCAGCTACAGACGATTTTCGTGGTAAATCGGGAATTAACTGTGGGTTTTGATGCAGAGAGTTCCATTTTTTCCCTTGGGATTGTGTTATCAAATTTTGTTTGTTGAAGTCTAAGTATGTAGATTTAATAAATCTTTTTACAGAGTAATACGTAGATTTGGTAACAGGTTTGTAAGTAGCAGTGCTGCCCTTCTTTGCTAAAGCATCCGCATTCTCGTTTCCCAGGATTCCACAATGGGATGGTATCCATTGGAATACAATTCTTTTATTAAGTGATATTAATTGAGAGAGCATTTTAGTTATTTCTGCTGTTTGAGATGAAGGTGTGTGTTTAGAGACTATTGATAGAATAGCTGCTTTGGAGTCTGACAATATAACTGCATTCCTAAATTTACTGATGTGGCATAGAAGATTCCTGAGACTTTCACTTATTGCAATGATTTCTCCATCAAAACTTGTTGTTCCATACCCAAGAGATCTATAAAGTGAGAAGAGACAGCACGTAACACCTGCACCGGCACCTTGTTCTCTGGAGATCAAGGATCCGTCAGTGTATAAATGAAGCCAGTTTTGTGGAGGGTATCTAATATTAATTGTCTCTAAAGACAATTGTTTTAGTATTTCAGTGTTTACTTCTGATTTCAGTATTTCTTCTGTTAAATTTAGATTATATTCTATATTTAATAGAGTTAAAGGGTTTGGTTTAATTTGTAGGTTTTCTTTTAAATTCGGGATATATATGGTGTTCACTTAAATCGGCTACAACTTGCCATTTTTCACTCCAATATGAAATGAGTACCATTAAGGTAAAATTATCCGGAGGTAAAATAGTCCCCCAATCGGATCTCCGGGCGGGGACTACTTTAATGGTACAGAATCAACTAAACATCTTACAATGGAATGATGGCAGTATAACATCAGCCAAGAAGACTAACTTGCTACAAAAATTATAAATTTACTTTCGAAGGGAAAAAGAGTAAGATGGTCCGCGGAACTGTTCTGACTTAAAAAAGTGGTCCCCACTTCAAAAAAGTTTGAGAAACCCTGGCATAGAGCATTTCTGCAGCATAATGTACTGCATCAGCAGGTATATCCACAGCCCAGCCCTTAATGGACAATGACCTTTTTCTTCGGGTTGTAAAACTGCATTCCGAGGGATTCTGCAGGCATAATGGGAAACAATTTGTGCCTTAACAAGTCATGAACGCATTTTTATTTTAGTTTTCTCAAATCTTCTAAAGTGAAAGTTACACTGTGTTTTAGTCTGTGTCACACGTTCTGTGTGTTAAGTTGTTCAGTTTTAGTCTGTGCCACACGTTCTGTGTTTTAATTTAATTAAATGTAAAGTGCAGTAATGTCGCAAAAACGAAAAGAATATTCAGCGAGTGAAAAGTTTAAAATAATTGACTGTGTAAAAAGCGAAACTTGCTGCGGCATTCCAGAAGGTACAATTAGAGGGTGAAGATATCAATTGTTACAGGGATGAAAATGGTGTGAAAATGAAGAAAATAACGAAGATGTCGGTAATGAAACTGATGTAGAAGAGAAATACAATATTCGAAGTGTTACTGAAGTGATATCTCATCTAAATAATGTAATGTAGTAGTATTTCTTTATTTAACCTGGTGGCCTTCTCTGCCCCTCTACCAGGGGATTACAACTATAATATGAAGAATAAAATTACAATTAATATTAAATTTACAATTACAATTACAATAAAAATTAAAGTACGATAAATTACCTGATTAATGAAAGCTAGACTTTTATCATAGAAGTTAAGAACAAAGAATATTTTTGTATTTACTGAATTACAAATTAAACCTAGAATAACAAAATTCTATAGTGATGAAATTACCGGATATTGAAATATTTTGTGATATATTAAGAGAACTATTTACAAGAAACCATGTCTGAATGAGTCTCAATTACTGACCAAGTGCCTAGTAAGTTTGAGTTTGAATTGAATTTTATTTCGACAGTCCCTGATGCTAGCAGGTAACGAATTCCAGAGTCTTGGCAGGGCTATTGTGAAAGAGGATGAGTATGAGGAGGTGCTTTGTCAAATCTGGCAACCTTTTCATAAGGGAAGCTAACTTTCTTCTTCTTCTCTTGTTTCATGACGAGAGCGTGTGTTCGGATTGTGGTGGGAAGAAAGGTAAGTGAAGCGAGACGACAGGTACGAAGGAATGGAAGAGTTCAAGATTTCGAAGAGAAGGAGAAGTGAATGTAAATTTCTTGTCTTATCTAGTTTAAGCCAATCTATTGCTTCAGGGATGGGATAATATGATCATATTTACGAACATTGCTTACAAAACGTACACACAAATTATGAGCACGTTGAAGTTTCGTTTTGTTGTCGCTGGAAAGGTCAGTCAGTAAAATGTCAGCATAGTCAAAATAGGGAAATACAAGGGTCTGCACAAGGGACTTTTTCAAGCAAGAGGGGAGATGAACATTTATCCTTTTTAGCACATGGACAATAGAATATACTTTTCTGCAGGTTTCTGTGATTTGCAGGTCCCAGTTGAGATTATTATCCATGTGAATGCCAAGATTTTTTACTGAAGAACTGAAAGGGATATGCACTGTACTTACTTTAACGGGGGAAATGTCGAGGTGCTTTACAGCGTCGGTTTGCCGTTTGTGTCCTAATATAATTGCTTGTGTCTTTCCAGGATTGATTTTAAGATGTAATTTCTTTGTCCATGTCACAATCGAGTCAATGTCTTTGTTCAATTTGTCTATAGCGTCATTTACTCGGTCTAAGCAGGAAGAGATGTAGCATTGAAGGTCGTCAGCATACAAGTGATAGTTACAATACCTTACAAGAGATGTAATATCATTGAAATATAATGTGAACAACAATGGTCCAAGTACGGACTCCTGTGGTATACCTGGTCTTGGTTGCAAAGGCAAAGTGAACTAAACAGTGTTCATTTCCTCTATCTTGCTAATATAAAACAATACACGGAGAAGAAACGCAGTGATTTAGTCTGTCAAACAAAACTTACGGATTTTTTTTAAGTCTCCGTAAAATCAGGATAGTTTATAAACAGTGAAGTGACTATTGCTAAAAACAATACAATAACAAGTTTTATGGAATAAACTGCATAAGTGGTGAGAGTTTAGTTTATATTGCAGTACGTATTACATTATTTAAATTCATATATAGAGTTATAGTGCATTAAATTACCTTAATGCATGGACTATAATCACTTCCGATATATCACGGTTCAGCTATAACGCAAGGGTTAAGTATGTCCTCCAACAACGCACTATATCGGGCTTTTACTGTATAAAATTATTTTCTTCCTCTATTTCTATCAAACACACGCTAAAGTCCTTTGCACCGCGTGATAAACAAATGTTGGTGAGTTGTGAGCTGGGCACAGAATCAAATTATCTTTCATTGTTTTAAATAGGCAAAGCAATACAGCAAAGGTTCGTGTGACCTGTTGCACTTATATTTTGTTCCAATTGCATGATGGACACAGGCATAGTACTGGCATTTTCTTTCAGATCACCTATGTTCTTCATAGGTAACATTAATTTTAAATACTTTCACATCGTACCAGTTGAAAAGCACTGCTATACACAAGGTGAGTAAAAACTATGAAACATTGCTTGTAGTTTTCCTATTTTTGATTTTATGAAGAAATTGTATCTATACTGTAATTAATTTTATTTATTTCTATATTCGATATTACAAAACAAACAATAACAGAATCCATAATGAATCAAAGTAAACAACATAATTATTCGCTAATATGTTTTCGCGGGATATCAGCCGAGTTAAGATTTTGGAATGCTCCAAGCTTTCGACTGCTATCTCTGCAGCCATCTTCAGGGAAGTGATGTCCGAACAGAAAGTCGAAAGGTTATATAGATGTGGCTGTCTCAGGTGAAAAGGGATTGGTTGGCGGATCGGCCAATCCGGGGCCGGGAATTGTCATCGCTCGTAAGCTCCGCCCCTCCCGGGATTACTGCGTGAAGTTTGGCGGGCGGCGAGCCCTGTTCCGCCGGTTGGAATCGGTTGCCGTCCTCGGTCCGTGATCTTCATGACCTTGATTGTAAGAGGGCCTGAGTTGGTCTAAGGCCGGTGTCCATGCCTGACTGAGCTGGAGTCCACTGTCTCTGTTAAAGTTGTTTTTCTCCAGCTTGATCTCTATGGCCTCCTTGATTGTACGATCCCAGTAGTGGCTTGATTTGTTAATGACCTTGGTGTGGTCAAACAGTATTTTATGCTCCTTTTCTATGCTGTGTTGCGCCACTGCAGATTTTTCCGGGTAATACAGCCTCAGGTTCCTCTTATGTTCTTTGATTCTGTCTTCTATTGTGCGGCCAGTCTGCCCTATGTATACTTCGCCACACTCGCATGGAATCTTGTAAATCCCTGGAGTCCTTAAGCCCTGACTGTCTTTAACCTGACGTAGATGACTCCGGATTTTGCTCTGTGGTTTATGGATGGTTTTGATATTAACCTTCTGGAGGATTCTGCTTATTTTGTGTGACACGCTACCGCAGAATGGAATGAAAGCTTTCTTTGTCGGTTCTTGCTTGCTGTCTAAGTCTATTGTGTTACATCTCGTGGTAACTTGTTTGAGGGCTTTGCTGATGTCTCTCCGGCTGTAGTTGTTTTGTTGTAGTGTTCTACGAAGATGGTCCATTTCTGCAGGCAAGTTGTTGATATCGGAAATGACTATGGCGCGATGTAGTAGACTAGTCAGGACGGACTTCTTCTGCGAAGGGTGGTGGAGGCTGAGTGCATTCAGGTACAGATCTGTGTGCGTCGGCTTTCTATACACGCCATGTCCGAGAGTACCATCTGCTTTCCTGTGTATGTGGATATCCAGGAACGGCAGTGAGCCCTCTGACTCCACCTCCATGGTGAACTGGATATTCGCGTGGATGCTGTTGAGATGTTGTAGGAACTCTTGTAGCTTGTCTTGTCCGTGCGGCCAGACCACGAAGGTGTCGTCTACGCGTCTACGTGCAACACAGCATAGAAAAGGAGCATAAAATACTGTTTGACCACACCAAGGTCATTAACAAATCAAGCCACTACTGGGATCGTACAATCAAGGAGGCCATAGAGATCAAGCTGGAGAAAAACAACTTTAACAGAGACAGTGGACTCCAGCTCAGTCAGGCATGGACACCGGCCTTAGACCAACTCAGGCCCTCTTACAATCAAGGTCATGAAGATCACGGACCGAGGACGGCAACCGATTCCAACCGGCGGAACAGGGCTCGCCGCCCGCCAAACTTCACGCAGGAATCCCGGGAGGGGCGGAGCTTACGAGCGATGACAATTCCCGGCCCCGGATTGGCCGATCCGCCAACCAATCCCTTTTCACCTGAGACAGCCACATCTATATAACCTTTCGACTTTCTGTTCGGACATCACTTCCCTGAAGATGGCTGCAGAGATAGCAGTCGAAAGCTTGGAGCATTCCAAAATCTTAACTCGGCTGATATCCCGCAAAAACATATTAGCGAACCAACGCCGAGAAAGCCTCAAATCATACAAACATAATTATTGCTAACAGAAGAAGAGACAACGTAAAAATCATATACCAGGAACACAACTTCTGGCACTTACATACTTGAGTTCAAACAAACATTTTGTATCCATGCCTCAAGTAAAGTTATGGGGGTGAAAAAGGGATATTTTGAACATGCTTTCAAAAACCATGTTTTTAATTTTATAAAATGTGTGCCAAGAAGCCTTTTTTTTTTAATGGCACTGTCTACTTATTTTTCCATTTTTGAGTTCTTCAGGTTTCAAAACGTACAAAATTATATATTTTTTTTACCATTTATAAATTATTATTTTGTAAAAACTTTGTCTTAAATTTGTGATCCCAATGTATGTGTACATAACAAAGAGAAATGCTTCAGAATATCAATATGGAGAATAAGGGGGCCATGGATTAAATAATCATAGACAAAAACTAATCAAAAACAATCTCTGCCAGCCACACCAATGTATTTGCGGGGAAATTGCTGATATTTACGGTCATCATGCACTCAGCTGTGCGAGGAGCAATGGTTGCATCCCCAGACATACATCACTCAATGATATCATTAAAAGATCTCTGACTTCGTGTGGCATCCCGTCTCTTTTGGAACCACCAGGTATTAGTCGCGCAGATGGTAAACGACCCGATGGTCTGACCTTAATTCCATGGTCTAGAGGAAAATCTTTAATTTGGGACTCCACTTGCGTTGACACTCTAGCTCCATCTCACTTACCGAATACCTCCAGACGCGCAGCACCTGCTGCTGAATTAGCCGTGAAGAAGAAAGTCAATAAATATGCTCATCTTTTAGACAATTATATCTTTGTCCCCTTTGCTGTGGAGACCTTCGGTCCTTGGAATCATGATGCTAAAGTTTTGGTATCTCAAATCAGCCAAATTTTGATCTCCATTACTGGTGATCGCCGTTGCACTACTTATTTCCGTCAACGCTTAAGTATTGCTATTCAACGCGGAAATGCAATGAGCGTTTTGGGTACTCTTCCAGAGTCCAGCCCTTTGGACGAACTTTTTCTCCTGTAAAATTTTTTATCTCTATGTAAATGTCTATATTTAGTGTTTATATATGTGTAATTGTAACAGTGAAAATATTGTTAATCCAATAATTTTTTATTTATTTATCAAAAACAATTGAATAACTATAGTTCATGTAGTGATTAAATATAGCGAATCTTACAGAAAGAGAACGAATTGTAATAGTGATGATGATCAGCTGTGGTGATAAGAAGATCCAAAAAGAGGTTAGTACCTTATTTAATGAAATGCGTCCAGAAAGAAACATTTTTCATTCTACAGCATCTGAGTTTTTACGAAGTTCAATGAAAACTGGATCTGAAATTCAGTTATTTTTTTTAGCTTCATTTTTGTCTATGATTATTTAAATCACTGTCCCTTTATTCTCATACTCATAAATTGATATACTGAAGAATTTTTTGTCTTTATGTACACACACACACACACACACACACACACACACAAAAAAATATATATTTTGTGCACTCTGGGACAGTTTTTACAAACATATTCAAATATTTCCCTTCTCACTCCATATAATGATCGTATACAGAGCTCTTCTTCTTCATGAAATTAAACATAGAAAAGCTACAAGCAATGTTCAATATTTTTTACTCACCTTGTATACATTGCTATATACTATTACATTAGAATATAATATAACAAAATTCATCATTTCTACTTCAAATGAGACAAAATTTAGCATTACCGATATCCAATAACATTTCAATACAAATGCAATCACATTTTATGAAAAATTTATCATAAATTTATGGCAATATATACAGTATTACATCGAAATTACTGAAAATTAACTTATGTGCAAATACAGAGAAAATGAAAAGAATAATGTATGAGGGAAAAATCCACTGAATATATATCTGACAATTTATAGTCAGGAAGATAATGTTAAGTATACCAAATTAAATTTCGAGAAACAAAAAACGTTACTCTGTGAGGGAAAATCTTGAGAGGAATTCTTAGAAACTGGTTTATAGGACTTTAATAAGTTCAATATCAAAACCTCCCCTCAAATTGTGCACATTGTTGGATCTTCACAGCCTGCTCGAACACATCCTTGAACTTAATGGCTGCTTATATAAACTGCCTGCTAATTCAATGGTCAAACATGAATAGAAAATTTGTCACTAGATGGCAACTCCTACCAGCTAATGAAGTTGCCTGTGGATATAGGTTCTATGCTTTATGTTTGTTGTATGTGATTAAAATATTACTTTGTTTTGCGACTCTAATAGCTTCTTCTTCCTCTTCATTAATTCATTACATTCTTTGCTTTTCAAAGAACAAGAAAACTGGAAAATTTTTTCCGTGTGGAACTTCCTTACATTACTAAGTAGAGGTTTCACGAATTTATCCACAAGAGATTCTGAGGGTTATTATTCCTAACACACTTCAATATGTGAGCCGTTCAGAGCAGAAGTGGTGTAAGTCAATTAGGTAATGAGGTTTAAAGTAAAAATTCTGTAAAATACAGGGCAAAGTAGCAATTAACATGTCCTTCTTGCTATCCACTGACTACTAATAGTTTAAATAAATTGAATATTAATTGCTACTTTGCGCTATATTTTACAGAATGTTTACTTTAACCCTCATTACCCATTTTTGACTTCTCTCAACGGCTCATGTCACACTGGCACAAAATAGATAGAACAAAACTTTATTTTTTCATAGTTTGAAGCAGACATATGGATGAACATAGTATGTTTTCTTTTTTAGTAGGTTATTTTACGACGTTTTATCAACATCTTAGGATATTTAGCGTCTGAATGGGATGAAGTTGATAATGCCGGTGAAATGAGTCCAGTGTCCAGCACCGAAACTTACCCAGTATTTACTCATATTAGGTTGAGGGAAAACCCCAGAATAAACCTCAACCAGGTAACTTGTCCTGACCAGGAATCGAACCCGGGTCATCTGGTTTCGCGACAAGATGTACTAGCTGTTACTCCACAGGTGTGGACTAGCATGTTTGGTGCTGACATCTACCGTTTCAGCGAAAACATTGTTAGATAAGCATCCATCAGATGCGTTCAAGCAGGTGGTGCAGCAGATAGACAAAAAAAATAAATAAATAAATAATGAAATAATAGTTATTTATACAACCAGTCGAACTTCGTATCATGAGAGCTTCATTTATCAGCACAAGTGATGTAAAGTTCCTTGACCCTCTAGTTGCGTACGTGATTTTTACAACACCTTCACATGAAGTCTAAATAAATATATTAAAGATAATAATTAAAATATCAGAGCTAGCGCCTGACAGCTGAATGTCTTCTGTTCTGTTTCTATAGTTACGATCGTCGAATGTTTTGTGTTGTGTTCCTAAGACTGCAAACAAATAATGGAGCCAATTTAATTAAAAACATTGTTTTTGTAAACAAAAATATGAGTGGCTGTATTCAAGCTGATGTTCGCCTTAAAAAAAAACTTTACAAGAGAAGAGGTAGGAAATGTATATTTTTTGTGCGAGATCGTGCTTATTTGCTTGTTTTCCGCACAGAACCAATACGCGGTAAGTGTGAAATACCACATTCAGTATTCCCAACGTAACACACATAACAATTTCCCTCTTCTTACAGCTTAAGCGCGACATTCATTTTACTGCTTCAAGCTTTTAACATATTATTTTTAGAGACGTTTAACATAGTAATAATTATAAATTGGAAACTTACCACTGCAATTTCGCCTAAATTGCAATGTTAATTATTATTTTTAAATATTTGCAAAAGTTAAGTAAAGTCTACTACTCCACGAAACTTATTGCATTCCTGATACAAGTAACATTAAGGAAGCCGTGAAAAAATCAACAAGATTCCAGATGCCGATGTTATTACTGCAATATGTCATATAAATAATATTGTTAAAATATTAAAATGAAAAATAAATCATTACATAACCTTACCGTTTGTTCTAAGTTCGCATTTATAGACTGGGGGGGGAAAAAAAAAGACAAGACGTATATCACGGCCTGCTGGAGTATAGTAAACACAGAAAACATTTTATAGCAACAATGTTGAAGAAAGATATTTTGGGTTTCCGAAGTTGCCGTCATTAAACAGAAACCAACATGGAGATTTCATTGCAACTAATTAGAAATTCGTCTTTCAGGTATGTAATAAACGATCTTCGCACAAAATAATGTACGATACACGAGCGGTATGTTTGTTTTCATGTTCTCAGAAATTAAAAAAGCTCAACTATGTTTCGCTTTTTCAATCTTTTCCTCGACCATGAAAACGTCAACACACCACTCTTGTAACGTATATTACTATTACTTCTTATGGGGAGAGGATGGTATTTTTTTAACTTTTTTCCTATTTTGTGTAAAATATTAATTTTTTGTATGTAGAGAGCTCATAGCTGTGGCAACTCAACCAAATAAAAATATTAAAAAAAAAAAAAAAAAAATTCTTTGGGGGCCCAAATTTGAAAAAAATATACCCAATGCAGGACTGTACTAAAACAGATATATCTAAACCGTTTTCAAAGATAGATTCAAACAGTTTTTTGCAATGTATTTCCAAAAGCATGTTCTACAAACTGTCTGTAACAGAATTTTGATATTAGTCCCTACGTTTGTAAAATAAACAATTAAAATTTAATAACAATTTTCTGATTTCCTTTCTTGCAAACAAACGGACGTTATACTATGCATTCCACACAGAGTATTTTAAAGATTTTTTTTTTAATTTACTCATTTTTCACCAAAAAATACCATTCTCTCCCCTTAAGTTTTTACACGTTAAATCACACCTGGGTCCACAGGATTACGAGTCCACTGCTCTAGCTAGGGAATTGCCATAGCAGCTCTACTGAAATAATTGAAATAGAGTGTGAGAATGGAATTACAGGGTGAAAACAGAAGCACTCCGAAGAAAAATCAGTCATCTTAAGTCAGTGTTCTGCTAACTGCGCTAGCAATGCAGCCATTTTGTAAGTTACCTGGATATGAAATCTCGAACATCTTATTCAGTGACCCTGAGTATCCAATAAAACAACTTTTCAGTCTTTCCATAACTACTATAATTAACCATGTGCTTAAGATTTCATTACAACGAAATTTGATCTAAGACGTTAATTTCACAAAATGTCATTAAAATTCGTTGCAACAGTATTTTACATAACATAAAGTAAATAAAAGAATAAATAAATAAATGTTCTCTTCACTATTATATACAGGGTGGACCATTTAAGTTGATATTGTACAATATCTCCAAAACTAAGCGTTGTACAAATAAATGTCTTGAATAAAAGTTGCTTGATATTATGGGGGAAAGTAAATGCCATTTGTCGTGTTTTATTTTGAGAACGTTTGGATGGTCATTTGAGGGTCAAGGTACGTTTTTTAAATGGGAACAAATATTTTTTATTTTGTTTTCTTATTCCTCATCACAAAATAGACAGATTTTGTAAAACCATTTCGTAGTACATGGTTCTTTCACTGGTGTAGACAATTAAACATTGATGAAAGATAGGTACACAGAGTATCACCACTGTACGGGTATTGGTAACCATGGAAACATAACAACGACGCCATTTCCTCATATTCTGTCGTATACTTCAGCGCTCCACGATTGTGTTCTGTTTCCAAATCACGTAAGCATAAGCATGAATGTTTGGAGTTTGCAAACTTTCATGTTAACGTCTTACAGTAATGTTTATGTCAATGCTTATGTGAATCATTGTGAATGATCCCATTTGGTAGCCTGGTCGCAAACTTCTGTGTTTATGTTACGGTTATGTTTAATTTTCATTGTGAATGGGCCTTTAAACGACTTGCATGGAACTGATGGTTGTTACTCAGTAATCGCTAATTGTAGGTACGTACCACCAGTGGATCCACCTGGACTCGAAGGCGACTGCAAGTACACTAACGACAGATACAAGGAAACCGTCCTACTGTGGAAAGTAAACAAAACAATGGACACAATGTCTCATAGCCTCCTTGCCTACTGTGATGCTGGACTGTTTCGAATGGGTCCAACCATTCATAATTTTTGTTGTTATTTACGTTGGTGTATCCTTCACCTGACATAATCAGGAACATTAAATCCAGACATTTGAGATAGGCTGGGCATGTAGCACGTATGGGCGAATCCAGAAATGCATATAGAGTGTTAGTTGGAAGGCCAGAGGGGAAAAGACCTTTGGGAAGGCCGAGACGTAGATGGGAAGATAATATTAAAATGTATTTGAGGGAGGTGGGATATGATGGTAGGGACTGGATTAATCTTGCTCAGGATAGGGACCAATGGCGGGCTTATGTGAGGGCGGCAATGAATCTCCGGATTCCTTAAAAGCCAGTAAGTTAGTTAAGTTAGTTATTTACGTTGGTGTAAGAACAATTATTGCAAAGTGCTTCATACAAAAGTTGTTTAGTTTTTTATGAGGAATGAGAAAACAACATAAAAAATGTAGGTTCCTATTTAAAAAAATTAAATTGACCCTAAAATAACCATCACATCGTCCTCCAAATAAAACACGACAAATGGCATTTACTTTCCCCTATAATATCAAGCAACTTTTATTCAAGACATTTATTTGTACAACGCTTAGTTTTGGAGATATTGTACAGTATCAACTTTAATAGTCCACCCTGTGTATATATAAAAAAATAAAGGTTATGCAGCTTAGATATGCCCCTCTGACATAAAAGAAATTAACTTCATTGTCCAGTTTTTGTTGTCTGAATTCATTTACAAGGCATAATTATGAACAGAAGTGCCAACAGAAAGTTGCAAGTGACAAGAATTGCACCCTTCACACCACGCATGCCTTTGTCATTACCTCTATTGACTGTAGACACCATGGTGTCCACATGGTCAAGTTATTCAAGTTTTGACAATTCCATTATCATCACCTGACATTTTGGGCGCCGGAGAACCAGCTCCAGTCTTCTTGTGCAGGAGAGAGTTAAAGAAGTTGGCGAGTACGCCTTCCCCACTACCAGCCACGCCAGGTTTGCTTCCGTCGATCTGTTAACAGATGAAATGCCATCACAATTTGGAACCAAGATCATTCTTGACAACCACGGTACTGAATAAATTCTTTTATTTCTTTTGTTAAGTTGATACTTAAAACAAGAAAAGAAAATTACGTAAGTTACACAAAGTAATGACAAAGTATTGATTCAAAAACGCAGAACAATAAATCTACAATGCCCTAGAAAGACCAATGTTTTCGTATGGCAATGGCTTGGACCATATCGATGGTGTTCAAGTGAAAGGGCTTAACTGTCATTTTTTTTAATGTAACTTTTTTTGCTGTAACTGGTGTAATTACTTAAAATTCAATTACAAAACGTGAAGACATGTTCTTGACAACCTTTTTAACAATTTATGTTTACATTCCTTCATATAACGTAACTAAAGATAATGTGTTAAAATTAATAATTAAATTTTAATAATTATAATGACTATTACACTTTTACTACGTCATACTACTTTTGACCAATAAAATGGTACGAAAGGACGTATTTCAACCAATCATGGCTGCTTATCGCACAATTTTATCGCGTCCCTAGCATTTGTTTAATTTTATTGCGTTCCTAGCATTTGTTTAATTTTATCGCGTCCCTAGCATTTGTTTAATTTTATTGCGTCCCTAGCATTTGTTTAATTTTATCGCTTCCCTAGCATTTGTTTAATTTTATCGCGTCCCTAGCATTTGTTTAATTTTATCGCGTCCCTAGCATTTGTTTAATTTTATCGCGTCCCTAGCATTTGTTTAATTTTATCGCTTCCCTAGCATTTGTTTAATTTTATCGCGTCCCTAGCATTTGTTTAATTTTATCGCGTCCCTAGCATTTGTTTAATTTTATCGCGTCCCTAGCATTTGTTTAATTTTATTGCGTCCCTAGCATTTGTTTAATTTTATTGCGTCCCTAGCATTTGTTTAATTTTATCGCGTCCCTAGCATTTGTTTAATTTTACTGCGTCCCTAGCATTTGTTTAATTTTACTGCGTCCCTAGCATTTGTTTAATTTTATCGCGTCCCTAGCATTGTTTAATTTTATTGCGTCCCTAGCATTTGTTTAATTTTATCGCGTCCCTGGCATTTGTTTAATTTTATTGCGTCCCTAGCATTTATTTAATTTTATTGCGTCCCTAGCATTTGTTTAATTTTATCGCGTCCCTAGCATTTGTTTCTTTGTTTGCCAACATTTCAAACTGCGCTGGTCTGGACATCAAAAAAAAAAAAAAAAAAAAAAAAAAAAACAGAAAATTACAAACCACTCCAGTCGATGCACAGCACTTTCAAATATGACTCGCATTGGCATTCAAGAACAAGAATTAATGAAGATCACTGGTCATACCTATGCATCTTCCTTGAAATTCTATTTACAAATAAATGAAGAGCACCATTCGGAAATCCTGAATAAGTTGAGGAATACATCATGTACATCGAGTTGCACTTCTTTTACGCACACGTCTAATATAACACTAAAACATTCAAATTTGAAAACTGTACTTTCAATAATTGTTTCTTTTAAAATTATTCATGTTTATTTTTTTATTTCATCATCCCTAATTAAAAGTTTTCTAACACTTGCCAGGTTAAATAAATCATCATTATTATTATTATTATTATTATTATTATTATTATTATTATTATTATTATATTATTTAGGTTATGTTTGTTATAGCTTCTGCTATATGATATTATGGATAGTCACGTATCAGAGATTGTTTAATACTAGGATTTATTGAAAATCATCTGTCAAGTGATGTTGATTACTGGGATCCGGATAACTGAAGTGGAATGCAAATGTTTTAATAAAAATGAAATTGAATCAAGAAAGCCTTCTTGACTAGTAACCGTCCACAGAGTTCAATGAAGATTCCATAGTTGGCACACCTGATAACATCACATAATTATTACAGTCACGGTAATAATTATAACACACCACTGCCATCTAGCATGCATCTAGCGTAATATTTGTAATGTTGAGATGGTACAATAATATATTAATTGAAGACAGTTGTATTTTCGTAAGTCAATTAATATTTTATTGTATTGGAGTACTTCGTTACTTCTAATCTTTAAATACTTTCTTCTAATCGTGTAATAGTCAATTAAATCCCACTAGAGTTTTGATTTTCTCTAGATAAATCTGGTCGTGTTCCACTCGCAGATTTATCGATAAAATCAAAACCTCTAGTGAGATTAGTGTTGATAAATTGTGTACCTTTTTCGGTGATCCCAGCTGCCCCTGCACACCAGGTGAGCCCCTGGTGGGCCTGTCTACTGTCTTTTGCACACCGGCTGGTGTTCGCATTGGAGAGGAATCCTGCCGCAGACTTGGTGCTCCCTGCTGCAGCAGTTGCAACTGCCTCGTTAGGAATGACTGCTCGTCTTCTGCCTGCGTTTCCGATTCCCGAGTTACAGGCTGAAAAAATCATCCAGCATATCCATCAAACTTTCTAATATTAACAACATAAAACCAGATTTTATTGCAATAAAATCATTTTCTTTCTGTATCTCTCGAACTTCATAATCATGTAGATTCTTTTCACTTTCATTGACATTCAGTGCCATTGAGAAGTCACTCCACAGCCCTGGTGCTGCTTGCCGGCCACGAGAGGGTTGGTATTCCTCCGTTCCCTTCACAATCCTTCCAGACCAGCAGCTAGCCCTGCTAAAGGTTGGTGAGTGTAGTTGTTCAGTGAATCAAAATGTTTTCTATTGAGAAACGTGTGTTTTTAGTGGATGTTTTTACTGAACGTGGCAATTACACAGTAAAAGTGCAACAAAAGTTCGCCAAGAACTTTCCCAATTCAATAGTTATTAGAGGAGAAAAATTCGCTCCAGCTCCAGGGATCGAACTGGGGTCCTTGGTTCTATGTACCAAGCGCTCTAACCACTGAGCTACGTCAAAGTTCAATCCACAGCACCGGATCGAGTCGAATTGTTACAGTATAAGTCATCAGATTTCTGAAGTTGGCAGGTATGCTTGTATTAGAGATAAAGGTAAAGGTAAAAGGTAAAGGTTTCCCCCTAACATGCCATGAAGGCACTTGGGGGGCATGGAGGTAGAGCCCCATGCTTTCCATGACCTCGGCACTAGAATGAGGTGGTGTGGTCGGCACCACGCTCTGACCGCCTTTTACCCCCGGGAAAGACCCGGTACTCAATTTTATAGGAGGCTGAGTGAACCTCGGGGCCGTTCTGAAAGTTTGGCAACGAGAAAAATCCTGTCACCACCTGGGATCGAACCCCGGACCTTTCAGTCCGTAGCCAGCTGCTCTACCAACTGAGCTACCCGGCCCCTGTATTAGAGATAGCATTAGAAAATATTATATATATATATATATATATTTCTAAATTATAGACATCAGCTCAAAGAATTTGAGTGACCACAAGGGTCCTGAATACAATAAACATGTACAATATAATGTGATGTGACACATTAAAGAAAAAAGAAAGTTAATTGTTGAAGGCAAATATAAGTGGATTAATTGAAATAGAGATGATGATGTAATATCTGAAGAGAGTCCTTGATAATATTTATAAGGGCAGACATTATATAATCAAAAGGAATGTGAAGTTTCTTAAGATAATTCCATGTGAATTTTGTAATAGAACCTCTACTGCCAAACAGCAAACCAATGACGGACCATTGTTTAAGAGGGACGTTGTACTTTTGAGAAAGATACGGCAGACAAGGTTCATATATGGACTTCTTCTCAATATCAACTTCGGTGGCCTGATTTAGGTTCCTTTCGAAACAGATAGAAGGGTCAAGAACAAGAGCCCGTTTTAAGCGTCCGTTAATAGCAACAATGTCTGCCCGTCTAAGAGAACCATCTGATGGTACACAAGGTACTTCCTCATGAATCTCCCAATTTAAAGTTTTTAACGATGTCGCCAAAGCATGTCGTACACGATGATGTCTAGCATTGATCAGCAGCTCGCCTTTGGGGCATTGTCCAAGCACGTGTCCAAGTGTTTCAAGCTCGCTACAGTCTGGATGACGGCAGCGGGTTGTGCTTAGAGTTCTGCCCGGTATTGCGCGAACCGCCGAAATATTGCTTGACATTTTTAAAGCATTGGTCCATTCTGAGGAAGAGAGGCCCTTTCGATTGCTTACCCATGAGTTAGCCTTGGGGAGATCACTATAAACAATAACCCCTTTACCAAGCAAGGTCTGGTTTGTCCAAGTTTTGAATGCGTCATTTCTTAAGTGTTTACGAATTTTACGACCTGACCAGTTGATAGCATCAATAGTTGTGATATTCAATTTTAACAGAGCAGAAACTTTTTCGCTTACAAGGTCCTTAACATTGTGGAGATGGCAGTCATCAACACGAAGAGTATTACAGATATTTATGTGTTGTACATATTGTCAATACTTTTTCTAATAGCTAATACAATCTTTCAAAGTTTTTAAAACCACTGGATATTCCATTTTAATACCATGCTACTGTACATGAAATATATTTAGATAATAAAATAACAGATTGTACTGGAAATAAGAACAGGACAACAAATACAGTTGTAGAGAAGATTCACTGGCACTGACTCAATGACATATATAGACACAGCTTCCATTTCATGCAGTAAAGAGTATACCATGCCTAACCTATAGTGTTTATATGCTAAAACAAATGCTTGTAGCACTGCCCACAGAGGAGGAGTATGAAATGAAATATCATTGGTTTACAAGCAAAACACATTAAGTCAAAATTATTACTTTTGAGAAAAAGGCGTTTTCTTCTAAAAAACTGAATCCTCAAAATATTATTTTTTTAGTAAGTTGTTTCTGTTTATTTTAGTAGGTTATTTTACGACTCTTTACCAACATCTTACGTTATTTAGCATCTGAATAAGATGAAGATGATAATGCCGGTGAAATCAGTCTGGGGTCCAGCACCGAAAGTTACCCAGCATTTGCTCATATTGGGTTGAGGGAAAACCCCGGAAAAAACCTCAGTCAGGTAACTTTCCCCGACCGGGAATCGAACCCGGGCCACCTGGTTTCGCGGCTAGACGTGCTAACCATTACTCCATAGGTGTGGACGTTTCTGTTTAAGTGTATTTTATTTTCCAATTATGAGTTTATACACATACACGAGGGGGATCCAGGAAATAACGACCGTTTGCGCATACCCGCCACGCAGCTGACTCCCCTTCCTTGTTTGAAGGTCAACTGGCTTCCTTAACATGTGTTCTCATAATGTTGTGAGTACTGGTTGCAACAAGTCGCCATTGTACATTTTGTGTTACTTCAAAATGAACGACGTGATTGATAATCCCGCCGACTGTGAGGTGAGGAGTGTGATTCGATTTTTGAATGCCCGACATTTGAAACCTGCAGAAATTTACCGGCAATTGAAAGAAGTGTATGGTGATACTGTAATGAATGAAATAAATGTGAGAAAATGGTGCGAAATGTTCAACAATGGGCGAACAAATGTCCACGATGAAACTCGACCAGGACGCCCATCACTCATCACAGAAGACTAAAGTGAACGACAGAATCTTGCAAGACAGGCGCACATCACTCGACGAATTGCATATTGCCTTTCCTGACATTTCTCGTTCTTTGCTTGGTGAAATTGTGTCGCAACATCTTGGCTACCACAAAATCTGTGCACGATGGGTTCCACGGCAACTGAGTGACCAACACAAAACTCAGAGAATGGCCTCAGCATTGACATTCTTGATGCGATATCACACAGATGGAGACACCTTTCTTGATCAAATTGTGACTGGTGATGAGACCTGGGTGTCTCACAACACCCCAGAGACCAAGCGCCAATCACGTCAGTGGCATCATCCCTCATCACCCAAGAAACCGAAAAAATTCGAACAGACTCTCTCAACACAAAAAGTCATGGCTACTGTCTTTTGGGATCGCAAAGGTGTTCTTTTGCTGGATTTCATGCCAAAAGGCACTACGATCAATGCAAATCGTTATTGTGAGACTTTACGAAAACTACGGCGAGCCATCCAAAACAAGAGGCGAGGAATGCTTTCGAGAGGAGTTGTGCTTCTTCACGACAACGCCCGCCCGCACTCTGCTGCTTCAACTCGAGAATTGCTGGATCAATTCGGTTGGGAAATCTTTGATCATCCACCCTATAGTCCAGACCTTGCTCCTAGCGATTTTCACCTTTTCACTAAGCTGAAAGACTTTCTGGGTGGTACGCGTTTTGGAAGTGATGAAGAGTTGAAGAAGACAGTGAACACCTGGCTTAATGAACTGGCGGCAGAGGAGTATAACACGGGAATTCTAAAGCTAGTGAACAGATACGACAAATGTTTAAATGTAGGTGGTGATTATGTAGAGAAGTAAAGGAAGCTTCAGTTATGTAACAGACTTTGTTTTTTGAAATAAATATTTTTTTTTTTTAATTATTACAACAAAACAGTCGTTATTTCCTGGATCCCCCTCGTATTATGAGCATTACATACACCTTTCTCTCAGAAGTATTATTTTTTACTTATTGTGTTTTGCTTGTAAACCGACAATATAAAGGTAATTGGATGGTAAGATATGAAAATAAATCCACGGTCTAAGAAGTCTGGCAGGAATCAAGAAGAGAATAAAAATAGTTAAATGGCCTCATAAAGTAGAAGAAGAAGATAAAGATGACCGAGATGATGAAGAAGAAAGATGACTGCTATCATTTTTTAATATTAACAACAACAACAATATATGACAAATACAGTTACAAATCTGACAGGGGTGATCAAATTACAGTAGAATCCCTCTTACCCGGTACCAAAGGGGCCAGGCTAGTTCCAGATACGAGATTTTGCCGGATAATTGAATAAATACCGATATATACAAAAAAAAAAAAAAAAAGTTCATATTTCAAGGTGCCAAATGTTGAAACTGCAGCCATGTGAACCTTATTTCTCTGTCACTTGCTCATAACTGAATAAACATAAAAACTGTGTGGAATAATACACTAATGTTAGGTTCGAATATTCACTGAAAATGAAAGTTCGTGCAAACTTCCTAATGTGGCAACACTGACGGCCCAGACTGTGGCAATGTGGCAGATTTGAACTTTTTTTTTTGGCCCAGCCAAATGTGCCGTTGCTTTGGTATTGCCGGTTATTTGGATGTCAGTTATGAGGGATTTTACTGTACTATTATGTCAAGCACTTAAGAGAAAATAGAGTGTAATTGTAAGATAATTCAATAAAATATTTAAATAAAATCTAAAAACAAAAGTAACATAGTATTATAAGAAATATTTACTTTAAACACTGCATTTCTGCTTCATAAATACAAATAACTATGCAGAAGGTCAAGCACTAATGTTTCATACAAACTGACACACAACAAACAACACGACAATGTGGGAGAGGTGGATACTTTATCTGTCTCACTAAAGTATCAATCATTTATGGATACTTTAAAATAAAGTTCTATAGACTGATTTCTCTATCCTACATTATGCAAAACAACACTAATAAATAGGTATTCATTCTTGCCTTGTTGCTGGTTTAGAACAATTGCTGATGCAGATGTCAGAAATACAGAAATATGCTGATAATTAAATATATTATGTATTATGTTCTTTTACTTACTGGTATTAAGATTTTCACAGTGTCTACATCACACACTTTACTATTCAAACATGAAACTGCAGCACTCAACACGTGTATCTGTTAAGAAATATGTATAATTCATATGTGCAGATTTCTGAATAATTCTTTATGCTGTAGCCAAATAAAAAACACGTTTTTAAAAAACTCATTGCTGTAAATCTATTTCCCTATTACAGTATTAATTTTAAGGTTCCTTGGATGTCGTTATAACCAAGTTCTACTGTAATTAAAAATGCTTCTTTCGTTTCTACCTGACCAATAAGTGTACCCTAATTTAATTACTTGAGTAATTATATACAGGTTGTATCTAAATTGGTGTCAAATATTTCGGGGACATGTTCCTAACACCAAAACATTACAAAAAGTTCATATCAACATTGGTCTCAAAATAATTTACTTCAGAGTTACAAGACAAAATTTAATGTTACAAAAATCGCTCGAAGTGGCTTCCTCCTGCTTCGATGTGTCCCCTAAACCTGCGTTACATGCTCTGGTGTACTCTGTTGAAAATTCCTGGAGTGTTTCGTATTTCGTGAAATCCAGTTTGGATACCCTCTCAGAATATCAACATTAAGTACAGGAGTCGCATAAACCAGGGACTTTAAATGTCCACAGACGAAGAAATCCATTGGATTCAAATCAGGCGATCGAGCAGGCCATGCAATGAATCCCCTTCGACCAATCCATCTTTGGGGAAATCGATCATTAAAAAAATTACGAACTATCAGACTGAAATGAGCTGGAGCAGCATCGTGTTAAAACACATTCGTTGGATGACATCCAGAAGCACATCATCAATTAAATGATGCAAATCATTTCGCTCTGTTCACTCACAAAAAACATTTTCTTTTGATTTCTTTGCTCTACAAAATACAAACAAACAAAAAACCATCAAACAATCAGCAGTCAACGAAGGGACAAATCCTTTAATTACTCCCTAACAAATGGTTTTCAGACCCATGTTCTTGTTAACTTTTTTAATTGTTTTGATGTTAGGAACACGTCCCCGAAATATTTGACACCAATTTAGATACACCCTGTATATTTAGTGTATGATTTGCAACCCTAAAATTCCAACACCTGCTATGTTACATTTTAATTTTTCATAATTGGACCCCTCCATGACTGAAATTCATAAGCTGTCACTGTGGATACATCATTAAAATACCTATCAAATTAACAGCCTGGAAAGCTATTTTATTTTTTTCCCTTTCCCATCATTTCCTAGTAGGACATCTGATTAAACTGTTCATGTTTACTAGAACGGAGCACAACCCCTCAATTCTGGGATCACACACAAATTTGAAAAATGAAGTACTTAAAACAGGAACACTTTACTTCACTAATAAGTCTATGATCTAATCAACCACCTCCTTAAGGAAAAGAAGTATCCCTGATTACCGCAATGAACCTGAAATCCTAGTAATGAAAAACTCAGCCAGTGTCGCTGAACACAGCTTACCTTTCTTACAACAGGCTGGACTATAATATCTCGGTAGTAGTCGTCTGGCTTCATACTCTGCATGTTCTCGTACAATATGCTTATTTTCTTCATATTATCCCAACCAGAAGGACTGAAAAGTAAAGAAACAAGACTGAGTACAAAGCCAAATAATTGTTTTTCAGATTTTTTTATTGTTGCAACTTTCCAAACAAAATTCCTATTTCAACTAACACAAAAGTGAATTTTCATGTAACATTCAACATTAGTTTAGGATTTAGGCTATGGTCATAACTAGAGACCGGATTCTTATGTATTTACATATTGCATTCTTTTACTTGTAGACTACTGGAAATGACAAATGTCAGCGATTTGTGGTTCTGATATGGTTATAGTTGAGTTTCATTTGACATATTTTTACATATTCTTAGTAATATTACATATTTTACATATTATGTAAAGAATGTAATATTTTTATACATATCTAGGCAATTATTGAGTTTTTAAGTTTTTGGAGTAAATTCTTTTTATTTTTCAGATTAAATTATTGAATTTTTTTTTCATGGACATATGTCTTAACGTTCCTGTCCCATTAGTCCGATTGCAGGGTCGCTTTTTGTTCTCACTACAGTACACAATGTTGGTAAAGAGGAAGGACGTCGTTATGTTTTGTTCACATAGAAAATACTTCAATTTGTAAAGCTGGCTTAAGACAATAGTTCTTTTATAAATAAAAAAACAAACATAAAACTAGGGATTCCAACTCTTTGTCTGTAAAACATAATAGTTCGGAGTGCCTCAAATCTATGCATTTGCCCTCATGCTTTCTCAGAATCTGGGATGTTTAGGTGCGCCGGTTATTTAACTATGTTACAAATTGAAAGTAGGCTATTAATAATAATATGAGAATTGCGCAAAAATGTGCAATTACGAGAAGGGTGTCACTGTTCACTAGCGTAAAGTAGGCTATTAGCGAGGGGTTTGAGTCGGGTGTCAGGCAAATCAAAATACCATTATGTGTGTCACAGAGAAATATTTTTCTAGGAAATCTTAAGGCACAAGAAAAAAAAAAAAGCATAAATTGTGGCAGAGACAAGTTGTATTTGCAAACTATACAATGGGATGGAAATGGCAAGTCACTTTCGAGGCTATATGTATGTATGTATGTATGTATTTATTTACACTGCAAGTGGGCAACCACCCGGTGGCAGTGATATATACAATATTAACAATACACAATAAAATGATAACCAATACACAATAAAATTTACAATACACAATACAAATTTACAACACATATACAATTTTATACACAATACAATAATAATACACAATACAATTTAACAAAATAATAATAAAACATAAAATAAAATACCTAATTTTACAATACAACCTACATAATTATCTATAGGTCCTACATAAGTTTCAATAGTCTTTCACTTTACTCTCATCTCATTCCCTGTAGTGGCACTATGACGCATTTCACTGACACTTTAGCACACATTTCACTGACACTATAGAACACATTTCATTGACGCTATAAATTATCACTGATCGGAACTGTTCACTGCACTGTAAAACCATAACTTCACTGACTCACCTCGCTTCACTGATACAACAGTTCAAATAAGTCAAATAATTACATCCTTATGCATACTTATAAACAGAACTACATTTAAACTAAACATTTCTAGTCTAAGGCCCTCTTACGCGCTAGTTTTAAATAATTTACAATTCAAATCAAGGAAGTAAACTCGTCAGCCTAGATAAATACATGTCACCTTAAAAAATTAAATGTTGAATGTCACCTTAATTTTAATTTTCACTTTATATACAACTTTTTAAATTATTCTTGAATCTCCTTAAGGAAGGACAGCCCTCAAAGACCGCTGCAGGTAGGTCATTCCAATCATTTATAGTTCTATTTAAAAATGAGAATTTACCTACATCCGTTTTCTGTTTCCTACATTTGATTTTAAAATCATGATCGTTCCTACCATAGTACGTTGGCTTTTCTAACCGACCCGTTATGTCTACCCATGCTTTCTGACCTAGATGTGCTCTATACAATGATGTTATTCTAGTTTTCCTACGTCTGTTTTCCAAAGTTTCCCATTTAAGTTCTTCCTTCCACTTCAACTGACCAGTTAAATTGTGACGACATTTTTGTGAATTTAATGCATTAATAAATAGTGATTTTAAATTACATATTTTATTAATACTACATATTTAATTACATATCTCCCCAATATTTACTACATTTTTATGCACATATTTCGCATTCTCATATTACATAAAAACCCGGGGCCTAGTCATAACAGTGTTGTCAAATCATTTTCGTTCCCTGCAGCTAGTCTTCTTACAAAGAAACCCAACGCATTATCTCCACTACCACGTTATATGCAAAGCTATACCAACTATTAGATCATTTAGCGTCAATGGAATTCGTAGTAACAATATTGTATTTGGGAGATGAGGGCAAGGATTAGTCACGAATTACCAGACATTTACCTTACAGTTGGGGAAAACCTCAGAATAAACCAACCAGATAATCAACCCAAACAGGAACCGAACCTATGACTCAGCATAACTCCAGAGTAACAGACATATTTAGGGTGTTTGGCATAGGTATCGTAATTTTAACTGATGATATCCCTAGCATACTTTTCTATATCAAAAGTGCGTCATCTGTCCTACCCTTGAGGGAAAAATGGCAATGCAGTACATTTTGAAAACTTCCAATTCTTGTCATTTATTATAGGATATGTTTTCTAGTCTTGAACAACTGTCAATGAATCAGCAACCTTTGACTACTGTATAATTTTGCAGCTGTATTTTCTTTTATACGTATAATTATAGTTGTGATGCTGTTATTCCTGGCGCAACTCCTCCTCTTTGCTTACGTCTTAGGAAGTGAAGGCTCTATAAAGTATAGGTAGGTAGTATCGTTCGCCATTTTTGTTCTTTCGTTGCCGAACTACCATACAAGGAATCTATTTGTCACACCGTTGAACATTATCATGTCGTAGCTCCTATGATAATAAATCAAACGCACTGTAATTCAGCAAATAATTGAGCGGCAAATAACGTCTTCGTGTGCTTCCTGCGAACGCCAACGAAAGAGCCAAAATGGCGGGCGATTATATTAAATATTTATCGAGCCTTAAGAAATGAATAACGTGTTCCTCAGCAAATCACAAGATGCACACGTTTAAATGTAGCCGATCTGCAATGCGATTGGCTGCTGGAAATTAGAGCGACAGGACTATAACTTTCATGCAATAAAATTTGGTAAATCCAGAAGTGTATTTGCCTCTTATTAGTAGAAATGACAACTGTTTAAGTCAATTATAATGCAATAATTATTTCCTAAGAATATGTGTACTTACATCAGCACGGCATCCTTCTCGACAACCAGTGCAGGCGTTCGGAAGGGAAAGCCATAAATGCGGTGTGTGAGGTATTTATACAGTAGATCACAGTTCTTGTCTTCTTTAGCCGACGTGTAGAACAGCGCTGCTCCGTACTGCAGGCAGAACCGCCGAACCCACTGCTGCATGAAGTCGAAATGTTCGTCACGATAATCGTAATCTTTTTCTAGCGTTGACATATAATCCGTCTGGAAAACATCAACATCATCATAAATAACATATTTACAAAATAATACACATTCAAAATTTCACTCTTCAGATTAGTAACCAACACTAAACACACAGAAGAAGCACAAGATGCTGCATTACAACACATCTGTATGAATTGGATTGAGAAAACTGACCTTTAGAGCTTCATCTAATCATTCATCATCATCAGTCTATCAAGTAATAGGTCTAGTGATCTGTTAGGGTCTTTACCTTCTATATGGACGACAATTTGGGAATATGTTGTTTTCTAATGCCAGGCATTTGACAATAAAGTCATTTGACCTCTTGCACTCCAATATTTTTCAAAGACATTATTATGGTCAGAACAGTTAGATTACCTGTTCTTCTGTATGGTTGTGAAACTTGGACTCTCACTCTGAGAGAGGAACATAGGTTAAGGGTGTTTGAGAATAAGGTGCTTAGGAAAATATTTGGGGCTAAGCGGGATGAAGCTACAGGAGAATGGAGAAAGTTACACAACACAGAACTGCACGCATTGTATTCTTCACCTAACATAATTAGGAACTTAAAATCCAGACGTTTGAGATGGGCAGGGCATGTAGCACATATGGGCGAATCCAGAAATGCATATAGAGTGTTAGTTGGGAGACCGGAGGGAAAAAGACCTTTAGGGAGGCCGAGACGTAGGTGGGAGGATAATATTAAAATGGATTTGAGGGAGGTGGGGTGTGATGATAGAGACTGGATTAATCTTGCACAGGATAGGAACCGATGGCGGGCTTATGTGAGGGCGGCAATGAACCTTCGGGTTCCTAAAAGCCATTTGTAAGTAAGTAAGTAATTATCATGGCCAGCCACTGAAGCACAGATTTTGAGGTGTTCCGAATCCATTTCTTGGTTTGAGTTGCACAATGGGCAGTTAGGGGACTGATATATTCCAATTCTATGCAGGTGTTTGGCCAAACAATCATGGCCTGTTGCAGCTACAGACGATTTTCGTGGTAAATCGGGAATTAACTGTGGATTATGGTGCAGAGAGTTCCATTTTTTCCCTTGAGATTGTGTTATCAAATTTTGAATGTTGAATTCTAAATATGTGGATTTAATAAATCTTTTCACAGAGTAATACGTAGATTTAGTACCAAATCTGTAAGTAGCAGTGCTGCCCTTCTTTGCTAAAGCATCTGCATTCCCAGGATTCCACAATGGGATGGTATCCATTGGAATACAATTCTTTTATTGAGTGATATTAATTGAGAGAGCATTTTAGTTATTTCTGCTGTTTGAGATGAAGGTGTGTGTTTAGAGACTATTGATAGAATAGCTGCTTTGGAGTCTGACAATATAACTGCATTCTTAAATTTATTGATATGGCATAGAAGATTCCTGAGACTTTCACTTATTGCAATGATTTCTCCATCAAAACTTGTTGTTCCATATCCAAGAGATCTATAAAGTGAGAAGAGACAGCACATAACACCTGCACCGGCACCTTGTTCTCAGGAGATCAAGGATCTGTCGGTGTATAAATGAAGCCAGTTTTGTCGAGGGTACCTAACATTAATTGTCTCTAATTGGGAATATAGTTAATATTAATTCAATTACTAATAAGGGTGCGAAACTACTAATAATGGTCTTCTACAGCTCGTGCTCAATTCATGTTACTAGGATCACACACCTTCTTACTAAACGAAAATAGATTTGATTAATTGGATAGAACTGTAATTCTCGAAAGTTTGAAACTTTTGTAGATCAACTTTCATTAGTGATATCAATACAACAAAAGCAATATTCTCATGACAAAGTGTGAAACTGTGCTTACCTTTGTTACAACTACGACCACATCTAATCCTAGGTTCCTTGTAAGTACACCCTCGCCTAAAGGCAGAATGTCTCCACCTTCATCTTCTAGATTCCGAGAAGTCCTCCTCATTGGGGACCCTTGTTCCAACTCATCTCCTGGTTCCACGTAATCTTGCCACTTCTTTACATCTGTAAATTAATATATTGACACATTAACAACGACGATATACATGCATTCTCTTCATTCAATGATAGAATTTCATAGCGAAAATCCTGAGACAGCAATCTAGAGAAGAAATATAAATAAAGTTGTATATGTACAAATTGAGATTGTGAGAATCTCAACTGGCGCACTCTACCTTCAAAAACAATGGAACCTAACGGTAAAATATTGGCTTTAGTGGGCTAAAAGATTGTTTGGTATATAATCTAGGGGTGTGGTTCATAGGTCTGAGAACAAACAACTTCAAAACAGTTGCTGATAATTTAATTCCAGAAAGAGGCATGTAGGTACCACCTGGTCACCATCCATTGGCACAGAAAGCAGATTTAACTCCATGGATATGGATGTATATACAGTGTTTTAAATAATATATATATGTGGTGTGTCACACATTTCTACGCGAGGCTACACCGAGAGGCGATTGAAATATATAAACATAAGAACAATTTCAATCGAAAAGAAGAAGGCCTCAAGGTTAACAAGGCCTGGTATCCGGCATTAAGGAAAACCAACATCAAACCCGCCCGCGTAGCACAATTAAACAACACAACCCCGGACGCGAAGAGCGTGGAAAACAGCAAACCCGCCCGCGAAGCACATTTGAGCGCAGACCGAGGCGACAACAGCAAGCCCCCCCCCCCCTCCCGCACTATATATACAACGATGCAGCCAGCGCAGACTGTAATCGGCACACGCAGTAGAACCAGCCACACCAGCAATAGACACCACTGAAGATGTTCACCGCAGCAGTGAACGAAACGTTTGGTCTCACAACCAACAGACCACGGCCTCATAGCCCGGAAAACTTTTCTACTGCTCAGAACATTATTGTGATTTTCTACTGACCGACCTCAATGTCAACCAGTCGCAAAAATTACGTGTTCATAATTCTTGTGTTCACTTCGTCTGCGATGTCCGTCGCGCTGACCACATTACCCCATCCTTCCAAACTCTAAACTGGCTACGGCTTAACGAACGTAGAAATTTTCATTCTCTTGTTCTCCTTTTCCAAGTCCTTCACACTTCTACACTACCTGCCTTGCCTCCCGTTTCAGTTACCTGTCATCATATCATAACCTCTTCACACGCACGCAAAATAGCCGCATACTAGCCATACCAACACATAAGACATCATCGTATTCATCATCATACACAATCTCGCTCTCGCGCTTGTGGAATACCCTACCCAATGACATCAGAGACTGTCGGAATTTAATAGCGTTCAAAAGCAAACTTATTAAGCATTTTCTTACTGCGTAGAGTAGGTTTAATTTTTACTTAATCAATAAAAGAAATGCTCCTCTCTTCTTAAGTTTTACAATAAACTGTCTAGCTTTTATAAATCAGTTAATTTTTTAGTACTTTGATTTTTATTGTATTTGTAAATTTAATATTAATTGTAATTATAATTGTAATTGTATTCTTAATATTGTAGTTGTAATCCCCTGGAAGAGGGGAAGAGAAGGCCTGATGGCCTTATCTCTAACAGGTTAAATAAATAAATAAATAAATAAAATAAAATAAATAAAAACATTAGCTTTTCTTCATCTGTTTCCTAATATATTATTGAACGTCTGTGATGTTATTGACACTTTTATCTGAAATGTTGCAGTTTAGTATATGCTGCAAGTTCATAATTGAATCTTCTTCTCTGAAGAGATGTAAGTGCCAACTCTGAAACACTGCACTTCCACACAGTCATGTCCAACTACAAACTTCTTCTGTTGTAAGCAGTAAATCCATAATTACTATCATTTTTAAATTAATAACGATGGTTACTTACATTTGTGTCTAGCATCCTGTAAGTCATCTATGTCGATTTTCAGCCTGTCGATATGGTCTTGTAAAACAGTTGCCCATGTCTGCAACTGATCTAAAATACCCCAAGGAGTCGTCATGGCAACTACAAACATCACCAGTGTGTGTGGGAAACTTTCTTCTGATAGCGCAAACCGTAAAAGATGAGCATGAGAAGGATCGCCATCCAGGACCCACACGCTGAGTCGAGTGTGATCTGCACAACAACAACAATTACTGAAGATCTAACATAATTTATAAGTCAACTATGACACTAAACACGTATCAGCGATTACACTACTGCACTATTATGTTCAGTTACATTAACAATAAACATCATCTTCTATGGCCATTCAAATTACATTATTCTCCTGCGCCAGTCAGTTTTAAGTAATGATGTACTGTACCCTTATACTCCCATTTTTTCTCCATTATCTGTCTAATACAAAAAATCTGATTAATAGTTGATCTATTATGCCTAAAACCACACTGATAATCCCCAATAATTTCATCTACATATGGAGTTAATCTTCTCAAAAGAATATGGGACAAATTTTGTATGACGTTAATAAAAGTGATATTCCTCGAAAGTTACTACAGTTAGTCTTGTCCCCCTTCTTAAAGATAAGTTATGGACTCCTTCCATTGTTCTGGGACAATTTCCTTTTCCCAAATAAGAAGTACAAGCTTATAAATTTTACTAAATAATGTGTAGAAGAAATATGACAGTAGAAAATAACATAATTATGTTTAAATGTAGAGCATTATTCCAGCTTACTAATGTTTTCAAATTTTCTGGTTAATACCTAAGCTGAACACTTTCTACCTGTGTCAGGCAGCAAGTTAATTAAAGTACAGTCTTACTCATAAATTTATAATAGCAAAGCTCTATGGAACCGAGTGAAACAGCATGCTTAGTGAACATGAATAATAAAATTCTTCCTGGGAAACTACAACTGACACATCACAGATCTTTTGGTAAAATTACTGACATTTTGTATACTGTAGGAAGAACAACAACAAAGCCAACTGCTACAAGATTTCAGAGGCTTTCAAAGAGAGCCTGAAAAATGAAATCAGGTTCATAGCTAGAGTTGTTATAAAAATTTCATAAATATCTTTACCATCAGTTCATCACTTACCATCTCTATATTCATCACGAACATCTATATACGCATACTCCAATCCAGAACCTTTCTTTGGATCTTCTACACCCTGAAGTTTGGCTATTAAAGTTGTCTTTCCAGATTCATTATCACCTACAAAATATTAAAATACTATATCAGAAAAAAATTATTTAAAACTTGTAGATCTATACTGAAATATGAGTCACTCAGAAATAAACTCAAATTTTGTTGTGTAAGTGAATTGCATAATTCAGTTATAGTCACGCTGAATGCAGCACCTATTCTGCCTAGATTACGATATGGAAACACTGAAAGAGTTTTAATTTTAGTTATTGTTTTCTCAGTTTTAACTTAATACAGTTCATTAGTTTAGGCTACAGATGTTTTGAATCGTATTTAGTTCTAAGGCAGCGTATGAATAGTATGATCACAGAAGTAATATTCATTTGCAAAATACAGTCTTGCCACAGTGTGCAATTAAAAATTCTTTGGACGAAATTTTGTCACTAACATTTTCGCCTCCATCTGGAGTTCACGCTATGTAGTCCATGTGTGCAAATTTTGGGACAGCCCGTACATACAACAATAATGTCTAAATTATTTTTCTATTTATAAAACGAGGCTTTTAAAAGTGGATCACTCAGGTGTATCAAATGTATTTAAGAGATCTGATCCTATAAAAATGACGCACCCTTCACTAATAATAATAATAATAATAATAATAATAATAATAATAATAATAATAATAATAATAAAATGATTTATTTAACCTGGCAGAGTTAAGGCCATACGGCCTCCTCTAACACTCAACCAGGAGTAAAAACTGTGTTACAAAAACACTACAAATTTACAAAGTACACTACAATTTTACACACAAAACTGAATAAGATAATAATAATAATAATAATAATAATAATAATAATAATAATAATAATAATAAAATGTAAACAACAGGTAAGAAGAAATCAGACATAATATTTAACATACAGAAAGAAAGAAAAAAGCATAATAAAATGTGAACAGCAGGTCAAAATAAATGAGGCATACAAAGTATAAAAAATAAGAATTATTGATGATGATGATGATGATGATGATAATAATAATAATAATAATAATAATAATAATAATAATAATAATAATAATAATAATAATAATAAGGGTAGAGACTGCATCTGGTTTTTCTTCATGTGATATGACATGGGAGTTTTTACAGACTGACAAAATTCGGAATGAAAAGTAGAAATAATTTCGCACATAGTAATAAATTTCTCCACAACTTAGGCGTCTGGTAACATATTGGGCAGCTCATTTCATTTCTTTTCAGATTGTTAGAGCCTATTTCAAATCCATTGTCATTTCATGTTTTAGATTTTTTTTACTTAAAACCATTGTATTTCATGTAGGCCACATTTCCTGATAAAATGACTCATACTGAACTTGAACAAAATCCGTCTCAATAATTATGAAAAATTGCTGCTGTGCACAAACGGAATGCAAAAAAAAAAAATCTTTTCGTGTTTTTTCTTGAAAACGTTGATATCCATTTTTATAGCATCACAATACTTTAAATGTACTTCGTACAATGAGGCAGAATAAATTATTAAGTATAATATATGGATGAAGATAAATGCAAATAAGACGAAGAAAAATAAAGAAGGTAAACTTGTCAATACTAAATGAGGCAGTAGAGCAAGTGGACAGCTTCATATATTTGGAGTGTACGTACTATATAAGTAGTAACATTAGCTGCTGCCAGGAAGTCAAAAGGAGGATAGCAATGGCCAAGGAAGCTTTCAATACAAAAAGGAGCATCTTCTGCGGACCTCTGGAAAAAGAACTAAGAAAGAGACTAGTGAAGTGCTTTTTGTGGAGTGTAGCAATATGTAAGGCAGAAACATGGACATTGTGATGACGTGAAGAGAAGCGACTAGAAGCATTTGAAATGTGGATATGGAGAAGAATGGAGCTTGTGAAGTGGACAGATGGAATAAAAAATGAAGCTGTGTTGTGATGAAAGAATAATGCTGAAAGTGATCAGGAAGAGAAAAAGGACTTGGTTGGGTCACTGGCTAAAAAGAAACTGTCTACTGAAGGATGCACTGGAAGGAATGGTGAACAGGAGAAGAGTTCGAGGCAGAAAACGATATCAGATGATAAACGACATTAAGATATATGGGTCGGTCTGGTTGGCGCAGCTGGTATAGCGCTGGCCTTCTATGCCCGAGGTTGCGGATTCGATCCAGGGCCAGGTCGATGGCATTTAAGTGTGCTTAAATGCGACAGGCTCATGTCAGTAGATTTACTGGTATGTAAAAGAACTCCTGCAGGACAAAATTCCGGCACAGCGGCGACGCTGATATAACCTCGGCAGTTGCAAGCGTCGTTAAATAAAACAACTTTTTTTTAAGATATATGGATATGAGGAGACAAAGAGGAAGGCAGAAAATAGGAAAGATTGGAGAAAGCTGGATTTGAGTGAAAGAACTGCACTTGGGCAGAAGAATGAATGAATGAATGAATGAATGAATGAATGAATGAATGAATGAATGAATGAATGAATGAATGAATGAATGAATGCGTTTTTCGGAAGCAACACAAGAGTGTATGACTAATAGTAATAATAGTCTTCATTAAACATGTGCACAATTTTCATCTTTTTTTTTAATTTGTTCTGGAAGCCTGGATCAGGACCTTGCAGAGTAAGGGTGATTTTGAAGTATCGGTGGAATAATAATAATGGTTAAGAGTTAGGGGGAAATGGGAAAACTCGGCGAAAAACCCCTCTACCACAAATTCATTCCATTACCGAGACGAGAATCGAACCTGGATCGGCATGAGGGAAGCAGAGAGGCTAACCACTCGACCATAAACGAATTTTACGACAAATTAATCTGTCTGCAATAAATACGAAAGTTACTATAATGTACAAAAATAAATTAAACAAGTTTCAAAGAAAAAAAGAGGATGCATATATCAGAGCTGTATACTTTTCTATAAAAACAATCTCTTAAGTTCATAGGCCTATGATGGAAAGGTCAGATGCCATATGTCAACTTGATATTTAACCTCATTTACTGATCTAGTTTTAATGTAACGGACCATATGGGTATAGCATCACAACCTGCCAAAACCACAACGCAAAAATAGTTAATAGAACAGGAACAGTTACTGTAACATATTTCATTTGTGAAGATTTAATGCTACAGCGATACCATATCGACATCAAATTACTTGAAAACAAACAGAAAAAGGAAAATAAAATGAGTACAGGAAGTGTTTAGTTTCACTCATGACGTCACACTCCATAAACCATAATGTAGCTTCTCTCAATGCCGTGGGTGAAGCCCGGGTATAATGTCACACATCGTGAAATGTTTGCAAACTTGATAACATCATATTACCATAGTCACGAAGCTCAATACGTAGGGAATATGCATCCATTGATAGTTGCTAACCACTAGGATCGCTACTATCACCTCATCACAGACAATGTGAAATAGTACTGGCACAGTCTATTGTTCCTAGTACCCTCAACAACTCAAACTTCGTGACTGTATATACTAGACTGTGATATTACTCTACGACTGCGATAAATTCTAATCCTGTTACGATGTGTGTGTATTTGTGTATATTAATATCACTTTGGATAATATTATAGATTTATTAATTTGTCCTACAGAATAATATCTGTAATATTGACAATTAATATTTGAGGAGAAAAATTCGCTCCGGCGCCGGGGATCGAATTCGGCGTAGCTCAGTGGTCAGAGCGCTTGGTACGTACAACCAAGGACCCGGGTTCGATCCCCGGCGCCGGAGCGAATTTTTCTCCTCAAATATTAATTGTCAATATTACAGATATTATTCTGTAGGACAAATTAATATCTATAATATTCTCATAGCTGCAGTGCATATATTTGTACAGATTACAGTGCACGTAACTGCGGAATCCCGGCCAAACAAGTCACTCAGCTGAGTGCACTCCTAGTATAATGGCAGTTGACATTGGACATATACGTCAACATATATGCCTAACTTGGAGTCAGGCCACAAAGGGAAACATTGAAGGAGGAGGATTCGGTCCGGTGCTGTGGATTGAATTCGGCGTAGCTCAGTGGTCAGAGCGCTTGGTACGTAGAACCAAGGACCCGGGTTCGATCCCCGGCGCCGGAGCGAATTTTTCTCCTCAAATATTAATTGGACAATCTTGCCAACCGTCCCGTATTTCCCGAGACAGTCCCGATTTTGACCACTGCGTCCCGAAATAATTTGCATACGCATCAAAATGTCCCGATTTCATGACCTATTAGATCTTTACAGTTTATTTTTGTTTCTATCATCTTGTTGGATTTAGTCTGGATTGAAGGTAGGCTATTTCCACACAGTCTCATACAGACATGCTTCCAACATGTGACGAAATAGAGAAATGACTCTAGTACGCATATTTAAAGCAGAAATTTAATTATCATTTACGTGTCAACAGAGTGACGGGTGTAATGACCGTAATACACAAAGGGCAGGCTTGATCACAGCCTACAGGATATTTACTGAATCATCTATCCACTGTGCTCATCTTAATCATTTTGACTTTAGTTCGGCGCCATTCAGTATTATGTTATTATGCCCACTTTGTTCCATTTGATGCCTCAGTCATTGGTTTCGGCGGAAAAATGGAGAAAAAAATTATACAATAACATTTACGAAAGATACAGATATCAACGAGAACAACAACAACAAAGATTTATAAAATACCGTAGCCCTTCAAGTGTAATAAGATCTGATACCTGTGGTGATAAATCACGTAAAGGAATCGGTGTTTTCCGAGAAGAATAGCTGAAATCTTTTATGTACGTAGGTTAGGTTAGTTCTGGGAACATTTAAACATTTTGTTTATATTAGGTTAATAATTACATTTTTTTAGTAGGTTGTTTTACGACACTTTATCAACAGCTTAGGTTATTTAGCGTCTGAATGAGATGGTGATTATGCTGGTGAAATGAGTCCGGGGTCCAATACCGAAAGTTACCCAGCATTTGCTCATATTGGGTTGAGGAAAAACCTCGGAAAAAACCTCAACCAGGTGACTTGCCCCGACCGGGAATCGAACCCGGGTCACCTGGTTTCACGGCTAGACGCGCTGACCGTTACTCCACAGGTGTTAGTATTTACATAAATATGATGGGTTCCTAATTTCCAACGAGTCAATATTTCTTTTATAGGTAAGTTTTACTGTTTTTCAACTTGTTTTGTGGTCATTTTTGGTAAGTTTTTGTAACTTTTTTTTATATATGATATCTACTGCATAGATGTCCAATTGTAACTCGTACGAGGTAACCCCTGGTGTAAGCAATCCGCAACACATATTCTTTAAGGTCGTTTTTCCTATTTTATATGGGAAATTATTGACCTTAGCAGAGCATGCTTGAACTGCAATATCTCCTGGTTATACACACGTTTGGACATCCATGATTTTGTGTGTGCGTGCGTGTGTATGTGTGTTTACCAATTGAATATGTGGATTGATAGATGGAAATAATTAGTGCAATAAAATTGTCCCTAATTTTTACTTACGAAAATTGACAAGCCTAATAATCATGTAGGCTTATATTAATAATTTCACCTTAGTGCTAAAAATGATAAAAATGTAGAGAAGGGAAATTACTTATGGACATACTATTTTTTTTTTAAGTGTTAATATCAATTTTATTACAACACATTCAGTTTTAATGTTTACTGTTACAAAGTTATTTTTAGCATGTATTATTGTATTCGAAATTTTAAAAATGTAGAGGGGGAGGGAAGTTTCTCGTTTTTTCTTAAATGTTTATATCAAATTTATTAGAACATATTCAGTTTTCATGTTTAATGTTACAAAATTATTTTTAACATGTATTATTGTATTCGAAATTACAGTATAAAAATATAGACGAGGAGGGAAATTTCTCGTTCACATACTAATATTTTTATTTGTTTTTTTTTTCTTAATTATTTATATGAAATTTATTACAACGTATTCAGTTTTAATGTTTAATTTATAAAGTTGTTTTTAGCATGTATTATTGTATTCGAAATGTTAAAAATGTAGAGAGGGAAGGGAAATTTCTCGTTCACATACAAATATTTTTATTTTTTATTTTCTTAAATATTTATATCAAATTTATTATAACATATTCAGTTTTAATGTTGTTTAATGTTATTCGAAATGATGAAGTGGGAGAGAAATTTCTCGTTCACATACTAATATTTTTACTTTTTTCTTTTTCTTAAGTATTTAGATCGATTTTATTATAAAATATTCAGTTTTAAAGTTTGTTATTACGAAGTTACTTTTATTGTGTGTTATTATTATTATTATTATTATTATTATTATTATTATTATTATTATCATCATCTTCATCATAATACTTGTTAAAACAGTGAATAGCTGCATCCTCCCCATCTTGCTGTATGGAGCTGTGCCAGAGAAAAATGGAGAGGAAGATTCTAGATGGCAGTGTAAAAGACAGAATTCAGAACTAAGAGTTTAGGAAAATGACAGGTGTCAAAGATGGCTCAATAACAGCAAAATACCGTACATTATTACTTCTTTGTTCGATTTCACAATCCTTCTCGCTATCATAACTTAAATACTCGGTCACAACACGATAACACGCTAGAAATTCCATTTCACAATCCTCTCTGCACTCAACTTTCACTGTCGCTATTTCTCGTCACTGAAATTTTCTGCTGCTTGAAGTCAAGGGCTGCTGAACTTTGATGATTTCTTTTAAATATAAAATAGAAGAATATCTTATGATGAGTTGCCAGATTTAACACATTGCAAATATTTAATACAATGTATTCCGCTGTGTTTATTTTTACTTTTTGTTTCTTATTTTTATTACGTATACTTAATTCAGCTGTCTTTATAATATTATGCAAATAGTATTTTTTTTCTAATTTAATGTTCATATTTTACCGCAGTGCACTATTTATTCAAATGTCTGTTTATGACTCTCATCTAAGTCACGTGATAGGTCACGTAATCTACTTCAATATATTTGCGCAAATATATCTTGTAGCTAACAGTGGTGCTATCTCTCAGTAATGTTCGGAACGAAGGAGGTAGAGAGAGAAAAGAAACAAATTTCTTCCTACAACGACGCCACACACCAACATCGTGTTCTTATGTTGGCAAGATTGTGTATTTACTTAAATTTGGTGCTAAACGTAAGGGCACGGTTCAAAGATACCATGGGGAATTCTCCAGTTTAGCACCAATATAATATGTATTCCAATGTGTTTATTTTTATTGTGTACATTTTATTGAATTATTGGGTTATGATTTTATGTGATTCGTATTTGATTCTAACAACATTAATAAGTATTCCACCGTGTTTATTTTTATTTAACTGTCTCTTTTGATCTCATTATGTAAATCGTATCAGTATGTAATTTCTTAAATCCGATTCAGTTGTATGTTGAACTATGTAAGTAAGTTTTAATCCTGGTTGAGTGTAAGAGAAGGCCCTACAGTCGCAACTCTGCCAGGTTAAATAAAGTCATATTATTATTATTATTATTATTATTATTATTATTATTATTATTATTAAACGAACATAGGCATGCCGGGTTGTGAGAATGGACACACAAAACAGCTTGGAACCCAAATGTCGGTCACAAGAGAGCAGGACAGAGAAAACAATGGGCAGACAACTTGAAGATCCACTTTGGCAGCAACTACTGATCCGAGGCAAATGATCAAGAGGACTAAAGAAGTCAATTAAAGGAAGCACTGAAACAAGCATGAGAACTTTCCCTGAAATTACTAGGAATTGCCAAAATAGCTGCCTTGTTTAGGCCCTTGGCTTTGAGGAACTTTATGAGCTAAATAAAATAAATAAAAAAGATGATAAAAAACTACAAAATTTATAATGGTGTAGAATTCATTTCAATTCCAATATAATACTGAAGCACGGGAGTGTGTCATCATTGTTGCTGCATAAGAAACAAAAGAAGTTACTCAGCAGTGACTGAATAAACAAAATGCCATTTACTGCACAACAACGAGCGAAATGTGTCTTGTGGTTTGCTAAATTTGAAAGTGTAACATCTATTCAACGGCGGTTCCAACGAGAATATGGTGTTCGATGGGTTCTGTGTTACAAATATCATGTGAACTGGAATGGGCTAGCCCTAAAGTTAATGTTTGGTGCGCGGTAAGTCACTATAATCTGTATGAGCCGTTTATCTTCGCAAAGGAAACAGTTCTATCACGACCATACCTGGACATGTTGAAAAACTTTTTCGAACCACAAGTGCAACAGGAAAACATCATGTTCCAACAGGATGGTGCACCACCTCATTGGGTAACAGACGTCTGTGATTATCTGGATGACACATTTGGTAACAACTGGTGTGGTCGACGAGGGCCAATTATGTGGCCTCCAAATTCCCCAGACCTGACACCACCTGATTTCTTTCTCTGGGGTTTCGTGAAGAATTATGTGTATGCACAGCGATCCAGGGATATTTTATGATCTAAGAGCAAAGATTTTCTCAATGGAGGAATTATCCTCAAGATATGAACTGTGTCGTGACTGCAATGGTGGGCACGTTGAGGTCTAATTTGGACAAAACTCCAATTCTTCTAGAATGCATGTACAAATTATTTAACAATAAATAGCAACAGGTCTCATTTTACAATGTTTTTATTTTATGTCTTTCATCATCCTGTATATTATGAGCATCTCAGACTGGATTAAAAATTAAGTATGTAATATTATGAAAGTATTAAATACATTCTAACACAGAAAATACAATAATTGAAGACTTCCCTCGAAAAAGGGTATAACATCAAATTAATGAATAATGTGACTTCGGTAGAAAAAGTAATTCTGAAGCATTAATTTCTAAGAATAAATGGCTGCATCCAATAGCTGAATAAACTTGTATCCTTGGTCAATTAAACTGTTCTGTTAATAAATAGAGGTCTAACGAAATATGCCCCTGAAATTATTTTCTTTTCTCCTGAAAAGCGTATTATAGATTTGTTGGTTACACCCTTAATCGAGGGAGGTTTTCAATTATATTCATATCTAACTTATGGTATATCGAGCTGATGATTGTTAAGAAGGCAAAGAAAGTACTACTAGTTACACCTTAAGGCAAACACTTCATTCTCGGCAATCTACTACTCACTACACTGCCATTACATTCAAGGTTTCAAGTTTTTGTGGCAGGCACAGATAGAGTAAACAGAATAGTGCAAAGGTGAAGGTAGCTGATATAATAACATACTGTACGAGATAATTCTTTGTCATGATAATGCAGGAAGATCCCTTTTTTAAGCAGAGAGGATGGTATTTTTTTAAACTTTTTTCCTATTTGATGTAAAATATTAATTGTTTGTATGTAGAGAGCTCATAGCTGTGGCAACTCAACCAAATAAAAATATTTTGAAAAAAAATTGAGGGCCCAAATCTGAAACAAAATATACCCAATGCAGGATTGTACTAAAACCGATATATCTAAACCATTTTTAAAGACAGATTCAAACAGTTTTTTGCAATGTATTTGCAAAACCATGTTCTACAAATTGTCTGTAACAGAATTTTGTTATTAGTCCCTACGTTTGTAAAATAAACAATTAAAATTTAATAACAATTTTCTGATTTCCTTTCTTGCAAACAAATGGACGTATTTTTAAAATGAAGTCAGTTAACAAAATTCTGTTACCGAGAAAAGTTTCCTAATAGTCTAACGAATGTGTGTTCTAAATTTCATGCATGTATCTTTAATAGTTCAGAAATTATATCCATTTTTGTCTGGCAATGTAGCAAAAAAAATGAAGTTACTGGGAACCGATAAAAGCAGGTGTGTGATTTAAAAATCCATAGCGCAGAAAGTTTAAAAATGACGTTTCAACATCCGATAAGGGCACAAATACCCACAAAATGTTATGCAATGCATTCCACACATATCAAAGAGTATTTCAAAGAAAAAAAATTTTTTTTTTTGAAAATTTAATTTATTGGAAACAACAATAAAAGCGGGCGAGTGGTTTAAAAATTCATAATGCAGAAAGTTTAAAAATGGCGACTCAACATCCGATAAGGGCACAAATACCAACAAAATGTTATGCTATGCATTCCACACATATCACATAGTATTTTGAAGATTTTTTTTTTGAAAATTTACTAATTTTCCACCAAAAAATACCAGCCTCTCCCCTTAATTGCAGATTATAATCCACTTCCAAAATTTCGATAAGTTATTTGCAGACATTGATTCATTTCTAGGTTCGTTACAACAAGCAGTGTATGTATCAGTTCCTGTGTAAACCATGGATGATCTTATGCACATGCGCTGGTTGGGTATCTGGTACGGGATTGAAACAGAACTGGATGATGTTGGAATGCTTTTTCAGGTCACCGTGTACTAAATTCAGAGATGCTGTAACTGTGATCATCTTTGCCTGACAATGGACTGCTTAATTACTATCGTTTCGCAGCTAATTCAAGTTGCAGAAGACAGAATTTCGATAATTTTCTATAAAAAAGATAACAAAAAATATGGGAGGTAAGAATTCTGCTAATTCGATGTCGTATACTAGGGACTCTTTCACCTAAAATGAAAAAAGTTTTTTTTTTTTTTTAATTATTCATTTATGTAGTTTATTTATTATACTTTTACTCGAAGTTGCATTTTGAAATTGTAATTAACTATTTCAATACCCAAATAATTTTCATTGTCTTTCTTTCTGGCGAAAATTTAAATTAAATCTCTAGTTTTATTATTCGTCTGCACTGTCACTTTCCATCTTAATCTCACTGATGTGAACAGTCGATCATGTCTTTCTTCAGTATCCAGGAGACTTTGGTGAGTGTATGCACATGTCCGAGACACGTAACTCTTCCGTACATGCCTCAATCCGCTGACTACTTCTGATCGTACCGAACCCGTGTCAAAAGTTTGTTGGAATGTCCGACTGCAGTATGTACATGTTTCCGGTTCAGAACTGATGTGGAGTATTTTGGAATAGCTTTTCTGTACTGCGCATGCTTACGATGGTTACAGATGGTTACTAACTGTTGTTGGAACAAACCTACTGTTTCAATTTAGTGGAGGTGATGACGGTGTCTTTGGAAGGACCGAAGCTTGCCAACAATACACGGGTGTTGCTGTATGCTCATTCGCTATGAACGACTGACATTCTGAGCCATCACTGAACCACCTGAATCAGTATGATGCCGTCTTAATAGTGACCAGTAGTTCATCTTCTACTCCATGCATTCATTCTTAAAAAAACGCAGATACATCCAAATCGTAATTTCAAAAACTGGCATTGTATGAAGAAACTTTTGCAACATTTTAAAATAAGAATTAAATACTGTATTTCAATGCTAAATTATTTTTGTTCCTAAACCATTTAGTGCAGGTTCATACCATTATTTACAAAATAAGCCTTTAGAGACAATATTTAATATGCTATCAAATAAATACAATAAATCTGTGTAACGAAACAGTCTTTCAGAAGAAACATCAAACCCTTACTTCAATGCAAGAACTAGGTAACTGAATTTTTTATACTGAAGAGGGGGGAGGGGAACTTCTTACATTGGCTGGCCTCAACATTGATTACAATACAAACAAGTAACTTCTCTATAAGTTATAGGCTATTTGCTAGCAAAAGATTACACGATGAAAAGTAGGCCTACATGAAATTGCAAAAAAAAAAAAACAAAACAAAAAAAAAAATCACTACATATCAAAACTGATAACACTTTGAATAGATCTGAAAGAACAAACAAAGGTGAAATAGGAACCACTTATTCATTGACGATACAAGTTCAATGACTCTAAAGGGGAATTGGGAGATTTCACTGGCCACTCGGAATCTCAGATAGTATTTGGAAAGCCTGGTTCAAAGGTAGTATAGGAATACTAACAGAGGGAATAAATCTTGCAAAATATGAAAGAAAAAAAAACGAATCTTGTGATGAAACATCAAAATTTTTCCAAAACATTGTTGTTGTTGTTTAGTCAACTGTCCGGAGACAGGTTGGAATCTCATAAGTGACACCAATAAGGCATCACTCATGACCCAACTAAGCCAGGAGATAATGGAGTAGTGTAGCCAGTTCCTCTCCCCCTTCATTACATACATCGCTGACTAGTAACATATTACAGCAATCAGACTACAGTGTAAGAGAAAAAAAAGAATCTTTTGATGAAACACGAAAATTATTTAAACATTATTAAATATTAATTTTTATGACGTTAATTTCATTCTACACATCGCGTATCATGAAAATCCTTGTTTCCATACAACTAACAGGAATAGTTTCGAATACGAAATTTCATATTTTCCCTGTCACTATTCATTACATATAATATGGAGAATATCATCATCATCATCATCATCATCATCATCATCATCATCATCATCAATGGCACGACAGCCCTTCATGGGCCCTGGCCTTCTTCAGAAGTTTTCGCCATTCCTCCCTATTCAATGCCAAACTTCTCCAATTTCTAACACCCAGTCATCCATCACACAGTCTTCCCATCTCAATCTCGGTCTACCAACCTTCCTTCTTTCCATCGGAATAAATGTAAAAACTCTCTTCGCAACTCTATCATCTTGCATTCTCACAACAAGCCCGGCCCAATCCAATCTTCTTATTTTTATAAATTTAACAATGTCTGGCTCATTATATAATCTGTACAGTTCGAAATTGTATCTTCTTCTCCATGTTCCGTTTTCTCTAACTGGTCCAAAGATTTGCCTAAGAATCTTTCTTTCAAATGTACATAATAATGTCGCATCTGACTTCTACAATGGCCAAGTCTCAGATGCGTAAGATAGTACAGATCTCATAAGAGTTTTATACATCATAATTTTTGTATTCCTAAATATAATTTGAGATTTCATATGTCTTCTAAGACCATAAAAGCATCTATTGGCAGATAATATATGCAGAATATACCAACAAATATAATAAGTAGTTAAATGCTTTGCTCCAACATGAGTTAAAACGATTTCAATGTTGCTGTTTCAATTACCGTCACAGTTTTGTACAACAAGTTAATGATAGTAGACGCTTCACTGTATAATGATAGTAGCTTGCAGATAAAAGTGCTTGGAGTGTGGCAAGAGAAAGTAAAACAAGTGGGACTTGCTTCCAGTCCTTCTGTGTACTGTCACACTGTAAGCCTACTACACTTATCAGAGTTCAGGGGCATTCACACCTCGGTACAGTTGATATCTCACGAAAAAGCTCACAACAACAGATTACTATAAATTTGAACTCTAAAAGTATGTTCTTTTCCCTGTTGAAATGTATGAATATGTCTTTAAGACTGATAAGTGGTTATAGGCCTATATAAATAATCAGGAAACAATAACAAGAACTGAACATGAATTGCAAGGGAATATTTTCAAATTAAATTGTATGTTTACTGTAACAATGCCTAGAGAAAAGATAAAGGTTATGGCATTCTGAAGTATCAACAAATTTTGTAAATAAAAAAAATTGTGCTGAATCAGGAATACACCAACATGTAGAATTTGTTACCCAGTTTCGGAAATGAAACTACAGTGTATCAGTTTGAATGTTTTAGTTTGTTTTGGTTTACAAATGGAGAGTATGGGTCTATGATTACTTACTTACAAATGGCTTTTAAGAAACCCGCAGGTTCATTGCCGCCCTCACATAAGCCCGCCATCGGTCCCTATCCTGAGCAAGGTTAATCCATTCGCTATCATCATATCCCACCTCCCTCAAATCCATTTTAATATTATCCTCCCATCTACGTCTCGGCCTCCAGAAAAATGATCTTTCTCCCTCAGGTCTCCCAACTAACACTCTATATGCATTTCTGGATTTGCCCATACGTGCTACATGCCCTGCCCATCTCAAACGTCTGGATTTAATGTTCATAATTATGTCAGGTAAGAATACGTTGTGTAACTTTCTCCATTTTCCTGTAACTTCATCCCTCTTAACCCCAAATATTTTCCTAAGCACATTATTCTCGAACACCCTTAGCCTCTGTTCCTCTCTTAAAATGAGAGTCCAAGTTTCACATCCACACAGAACCAGTAATAGCCTATATAAATATTCTATAAATTCTAACTTTCAGCTTTTCTGAGAGCAGACTGGATGATAAAAACTGCTCAACCGAATAATAACAGGCATTTCCCATATTTATTCTGCATTAATTTCCTCCTGAGTGTCATTTATATTTGTTACTGTTGCTCCAAGATATTTGAATGTTTCCACCTCTTCAAAGGATAAATTTCCAATTTTTATATTTCCATTTCGTACAATATTCTGGTCATGAGACGTAATCATATACTTTGTCTTTTCGGGATTTACTTCCAAACCTATCTCTTTACTTGCTTCCAGTAAAATTCCCGTATTTTCCCTAATAGTTTGTGGATTTTCTCCTAACATATTCACGTCAACCACATATGCAAGCAGCTGATGTACCATGTAATTTAGAAATTTCATTACGGATATTGCTGTCAACAGCTGCTGGCAACCAATTGTTCAGCCAAGCACTCTTTCTCACTCCTCAAAAGCCTCAAGAATTATTTACGATCATCCATGCCACAAGATCCAGTCTATGGAGAGATTAATTTTTGATCCTATAGAAAAAATATATGCCAATAAGTATATGTAACTCGAACACGGAGTAAGGCAATGAAGGGAAAAGAACCAAAGGAGAAGGATTCGATCCAGTGCGGTGGGTTGAACTTCGGAGTAGATCAGTGGTTAGAGCACCCAGTGCGTAGAACTGGAAGACCTGACATTACACAGCAACTAGACTATGAAGATGTGATCGATGAATTTGCAACAAAGAAAGCATGCCATAGACCAATCACTGCCTGATTTGACTTTGGCGAGTTCAACACACATGTACGGTATTTATTATTATTATTATCATTATTACTATCAATTATGGTACTGTTGATATTGGTTACTTGATGGTAGCCTATATTCATGTCGAAATAAGGAGAGGAAATATTTTCCTCTGCCTAGAGGCGCCAAGTAGCTAGATTCCCCCCTGATAATGGGTCTATCGGTGGTGGTAATAATAATAATAATAATAATAATAATAATAATAATAATAATAATAATAATAATAATAATAATAATGTGTCTAAATACAAGTACAAAGCATTACCATAAAAGTATTCTGTAGGCCTAACTTATTAATTCTATCCACTCCTCTCCCCAGGAAGAAAGCTCAAAATCATCACGTCATGATGATGATGATTTTTATTTTATTGGGTTATTTTACGACGCTGTATCAACATCTAGGTTATTTAGCGTCTGAATGAAATGAAGGTGATAATGCTGGTGAAATGAGTCCGGGGTCCAGCACCTAAAGTTACCCAGCAATGATGATGATGATGATGATGATGATGATGATGATGATGATAATAGCTCATTGTTCCACAAATAAAGAAAATCAAATCATCAGTCGCATGGATTCAGCCATTTACAACGACCCCTTCAGGTCAAGAGCCACATGCATTTGTTCATCTAAAGAGGACAACAGACAAAGTACTTCAAATGTTGTGAGTTTTTATTACCGTACTTCATAAGTAACGAAAGATACCCAAGACGCATCGCTTCAAAATACATCAAAATGCAGAAAGCGGTTCCTTTATGCACAGGCATCACTGTCCGCAGATTTATGAATAGTGAAAAAGTTACAATAAGTACTTAGTAGGTAGACCAACCTATTGTATGAATAACCAGGTCAACTGGACAAATATAATAACAGACGAAAAAAGTGGAGAAATCTGTAGTAACGGCAATGATATAGATGTAGCTAAATTGAAATATCTATGATTAAATGTTCAGTATATCACCGCCACTTCGCAGCAACGACATACTTTATTTCTGGTCCAGGGAAAATACAATACGTCTCTGCTACCAAGTGACATTCACCCCGAGTGTTTTCGTAAAGTGGACCAAAACTACAATATTGTGTTGCTATGAAGTGGCGGTGATGTACTGAACATTTACCCACCAATATATGTTAGGTCAGGTTAGTTATTTCTTTCATGTAATTTTTATGAAATTAATTTAGGAATGTAATACGGAGAGTACACTTTAAGAATTTAATAAAATTTTCATGAATGTTTAGCCATTTCAATGTGATTAATGTCTAAAGACTTCTAAATCACACAAAAGTAGGGTGAATTAGAACAAAACATAAAGAATACATTTACGTACCTACTCTTAATATGAACGATGAATAAATATACAGGAAAGAAACTACCACATATAATGGAAACAAAATTAAGCAAACATGACTGTAAACAGAACACACTGTTTACTTTTCCTTCAGCTGTTTCTTTAACACGTGATGACGTCATAGCTCTTTGCATCATGGATACGTCCTACGCAGTAACTGCATGGAAACACCCTACTTTATTATTAATTTCAATTTGTCGGAACACAGAAAATGACTTAATTCAAAATATCATAATTAACAAGAAGACATTTAGGCTATTAATTTCAGCTTAACACTGTTTACTCTTGAATCTTAACCTCTTTACCTACCAAGTATGGTCCCTCCTACAACCGCACATTTAATTAAAATTATTGAATAATATACTTCCTACAAGTGAGCCAAGAATTCTGAGCTTAGTCCGTTGTTAGCCAATTACAATAGCTCAAGTCTTCACCTACACCATCACTCCACGTGAACCAACTACTCTTAACACGAGTAATTTTAAATAATTAACATAAAATGACATTGATACAGATTGAAGATAAAGATAATATCCATGCAATAACATTATTTCTGTTCTAAAATAAAATATTCTACTTACCTAACACTACCACTGATTTACATGATGGCAACTTTGTATTTCCTCTTGTCTGTACGTCTCCTAGTATAGCTGACCTGAAATATGTATAAATTTTCAAATAAGGCTCTTATTTTAGCATTAGAATTAAATGTGCACTCATCAACACACGAAAACATATCTACTAGAAAGCACCAAAGTAATCAATATTGTTATAATAGTCAACCTTCAAAATACAGACATTACACATAGCCTAATCGATACTGTGATGAAATACGAAGTTCGGAGTCATAGAATGACAGTAAGTGTCTGCGATCTTACAGGGTTTATTATTGACAATTACTCATTATAAACTAAATTAGAGCTTGATATGTAGAAGTGCGTGGACTACAAACAGTCGGATGGTCCGGGATCAAAAGTCAGCCGTGGGAAAGAAGTTCACACTGTTGGACATTTAAATTTCACAACCAGTGAAGATTTATCAAACGACACCAAAGGCGATATAAATTCTGTTCAATCGATTAAATTCACGTACCATAAATTTTCTTTATTATCCGCTTCTTCCTTCTTTTTCGACGAAAACCCGTTCACCTCCACATTTTCTACAACCGGCGCCATCTTTGACAGGCCCTAATGACATTACCAACATAACAAATTGTAATGTCACTAACTTCATCTATGAAAATCGTCAAGCTATAAAGCAACTAATTAAAACGTGATGAGACATACAGTGAGCAATTTTGTCTACTCCTACAGCAAATAACGCACTATAAAACAATACGTACTGTGTTTAACACACACTGCATCAAATTGAAATTCATACAATAGGTAGGGCGCGGTTATTTAGCGGTGTATTGGCAATGCAGCGAAAGGAAGTCACGGATTGGTGGAAGGAAGAGACTGTCAGTTGCTTACATCATACGTGAATGACTCACTTTTGGTTGACCCTGACCCTCAACAAAGGGAGAATTATTGAGCCCCTAAAAGGGCTTAACTTACGTCATTGTTGTTCACAAATTTGTAAATACTGTAGCATGACTTAGCTAACTTGATTTATATCTGTAAGAACCATAATTTGATGACTAGGTACCCAAAACTTTTACGATATCCTATGCGACCAAACGCACAATATCCAAGTGAAAAAAATTATGATTTTCACGAATATTATTTTAATTTAGAAAATAGCGAACATATCACATCAGGCATTTTCAAATATATGATATATGTACATTTTCAACTTTAGATATCGTCTCAAACGCTTGTGTAATGTACCAAAAAAAATCTTTGTCGTAAAGTTGGTTTCTTTTGAAAACAAAAGTAGCATTTGTTCCCACAAAATGATCACCATGTAATTACAAATTAGTTCTCAATATAGGCGACCTGGTGGCTCATTGGTAGAGCAATTGGCTTCGTACTAGAAGGTTCGGGGTTCGATCCCGGGTGGTGACGGGATTTTATCGTTGGCAAACTTAGGAGCGTGGTGCCGACCACACCACCTCATTCTAGAGTCGTCACGGAAAGAATGGGGCTCTACCTTCATGTCCCCCCAAAAAGTGCCTTCATGGCATGCGACTGGGCTAACTTTACCTTTTTTATTATAGTAACCTTAGCATAATATAGTAGCCGCCACTGAATCACTAAAAGCGTGCCATCTAGTAATACCACAGTCTTATATATAGTCACGAAGCTCAATACGTAGGGAATATGCATTCATGGATAGTTGCTAACCACTAGGATCGCTACTATCGCCTCATCACAGACAATGCGAAATTGTACCGACAGTCTATTGTTCCTAGTAATCTCGTCAACTCAAGCTTCGTGACTGTGGATAAATAGAAAAAAAAATTGAACATCACTTTATCAGAGTCATCTTGTGTCTGATGAATAAACTGCTTATATCAGTTACTGAAATGGAGTTGCAGATCGATAAAGGAGCAGCGGGAAGTACGAAGTTCCCTTTCTTTTCACATTCGTAACTTTGAGGAGCAACTTCTTTGCATAAAATAAAGTATGAATAAATCACGTAACTTATTTAACATATGGGCACATTACATCTGACAACACGTCAGTGCAGCAGTGTTCAAGTTTCATGTCATTATTACAATGTCGTTTAATCACAATTTAGTATATACAGTCACGAAGCTTGAGTTGTTGAGAGTACTAGGAACAATAGACTGTGCCGGTACTATTTCGCATTGTCTGTGATGAGGCGATAGTGGCGATCCTAGTGGTTAGCAACTTTCTATGGATGTATATTCCCTACGTATTGAGCTTCGTGACTATATATACTTTTTTTTTAATTACTAGCCATTTTATTATTATTTTATAATCGGTATAAAGAACCTTGTTTCACCCGACGGTATATTACGGTCGTAGATCAAGACAATGTTACTATTTATACATACACAAACTCAGTGACGGCTAAGGCATATTGGTGACACAAGAGGCGTCATTGTTGAACCTATGTGTACGCTATCTTTTTGGAAACGTAATCAATTATTGGTGGTACACTGTTCTACACATCAGGCAAGGGACCAAGAGACCTGGTACTTTTAATAAAAAACATGTTTAAAAAATCTACACATTTCCCGAGTTGGGAGTCGATCAGGCCATTCTTTCTGGGTGTTGCACTTTTCACAAACATTGGTGTATATTTAGGGAACCCAATAATTTAAATTTATTATCATTTTCAACGTCCAAGACCGACGATTCATGATTTTTCACTCTCTCAAAAAGATGTTTCAGATTTTTATTACCTACGATTGTCCAGTTTTTTACAGTAATCTCACTAGAGGTTTCGATTTATCTACAGAAAATCAAAACTCTAATGGAATTTTAATTGGCCATTACACGATTAGAAGAAAGTATATAAAGATTAGAAGAAATAAAGTACTCTAATACAATAAAATATTAATCAACTTACTAAAACACTAAACTGTCTTGAAAATGTATTATTTTACCATCTCATCATTACATAATATTGCGCTAGATGACAGTAGTGTGTTATGATCAGTTGTGCCAACTATACAATCTTTATTGAACTCTATGGACGATTACTAGCCAAGAAGACTGTTGATTCAGTTCCAACAGTTGCACTGAATTATCAATATATGTTAAAACAATATTTCTGATCCGTGACTATCCATAATCTCATACAGCAGAAGCGATAACATAAGCTAAATAATATAAACAAGATAAATGACAGAAAAGTTTTAATTATGAATGATAAAATAAACATGATTTTAAAAGGTACAATTATTGAAAGTTGGCAAACAAAGAAATAAATGGTGATAAAAACAAATGCTAGGGAGGTTACAAAAATTTTAGGATAAGCAGCCATGATTGGTTGAAACACGTCATTCTGTACCATTTTATTGGTCAAAAGTATTATACGTAGTAAAAGTGTGATAGTTCCCACAAATAGAACACACACGAAACAAAATAAAGACCATTTCTCTCACTTAGACTTAACCAGAATTTCTCATCAAACCAGGCAGTTGAGAAAGATCTTTCCTGATTCTTCCCACTTTGTTCAAGACCTACAACACGCTATCAAAACAATCATATACAGAATAAAGGGACTCACTATTTTGCAGAACAAATCACTATCTTCCCTCCAATGAAAAACAAAGAACTAAGACAGCTGAATTCCAAAGCATATCCTGGGGGCACGAGTAAACAAATGAAGCCCCCAACCTAACGAATGCATCGACGCAACCCCTAAAAATGGCAAAGCTGTTGTCTGTGTTATGATCCTGCTCGAGTGGTCGACGACAATTTCTTTTAACTTTTCCATTGATTAAATAGGGATTTAGCGACTTTTCAGCACCCTCCAATGGCAAAAATAAAACTTTCAGTGGCGAAGCTAAGGTGTGAATACTGGGTAGGTTAAAAAAATTTGCTTACCTTATATCTTTTTATCCAGCAGATGTTTCTCGGCTTTTCTATTATAATTTTTTGTGACACAGCACCTTGTTAGCCAAGCATATTTTTTATACCATGAAAATTGAAATTTTCTATTTAGTCTTCCTTCATCTGCAATTTTAATACGTAAATGTGGTGTCGATCTCCTCTATTTGTAAAATTCATAAGTCCAACTTGAAAACGGTTTCTCTATTAATTCAACAAATAATGTCCTCAATGTTATCTCAGTACGAGCCATCTTACACAAAATTAGCATGTAACACACACACGCGCATGCTCTTTTGATTAAACTAACACTCAACAATGCAGCGTATTCACAGAACACCAATATAGTGCGACGTATTATTATCGCGGTTGAGACTAGCCACGCTTCCTGCTAATGAGTCGTAGCGAATCAATACCCCCTCCTCCCCGGCCTTTCCTCAAGCTTGCGCGTGTCGCTGCCTGTGAGCAAAGCCTCGCTACGAGGCTTCTGCCACAAGCCTCTCGCGGTGGAATGACTGCCAACAGTGAATGAAAGGATCGGAGTAAAACCACAGTCTAGTATATAACCTACAGTCATGAAGCTCAATACGTAGTTTTTTATTTTATTTCAGTAGGTTATTTTATGACGCTTTATCAACATCTTAGGTTATTTAGCGTCTGAAAGAGATGAAAGTGATAATGCCAGTGAAATGAGTCCGGGGTCCAGCACAGAAAGTTACCCAGCATTTGCTCATACTGGGTTGAGCGAAAACCCCGGAAAAAACCTCAACCAGGTAACTTGCCCCAACCGGGAATCGAACCCGGGCCACCTAGTTTCGCGGCCAGACGCGCTAACCGTTACTCCACTCTCAATACGTGGTAAATATGCATCCATAGATAGTTGCTAACCACTAGGATCGCTACTATCGCCTCATTACAGACAATGCGAAATAGTACCAGCACACTCTATTGTCCATGTATTGTGGATCCCTATCACCACGGCATGGCGCGTCCTCAGGTTGCGGATAGAGGAGACGGCCTCCAGATATGGAGGGTAGCTGCGAATATATTGAATAAGCAGTCGTGGACAGCCGATAAGGGGTGGTCCTCCAGCTGGGGGGTTGGGCGAAGGGCTAACAACCCATCACCGTAAAAAACAGCTTGTTACGTATCCCTATAATAAGCCTCGGAATAGGACTGATTCTCTGGCACGACCACAGCAAAGGAATAGACATAGATGGGAGGATAATATTAAAATGGATTTGAGGGAGGTGGGGTATGGTGATAGAGACTGGATTAATCTTGCACAGAATAGGGACCGCTGGCGGGCTTATGTGAGGGCGGCAATGAACCTTCGGGTTACTTAAAAGCCATTTGTAAGTAAGTAAGTAACACTCTATTGTTCCTAGCACCCTCACAACTCAAGCTTCGTGACTGTATATACTAGACTGTGGTAAAGCCAAGTTTTACAATACATCGTTATACTGTTACTTGATATAGTATAACTTTTCTGTGTAAGCTAAGCCTCAAAAGTCTCGTGAGAGCTTCACCACTAAAAATTTTCTCTATTGATAATAATGAATCTAGCGACTTTTGAAATATCGTTTAACGGCATTCTGTACACTGCAGTTGGTAACACTGACAACGACTGAGAACGTTATCGCAATTCATTCATATAGGCCTAAGACAACAATGGCTCGTTGACTGGGCACTGCCATCAAGATTATACGCCAAAATCGGCGTACAGTCTGAATTAGAATATACGTTGATTACTGTAAAAAGAAGATGCTTCTCGAAAAACCATGCTATAGGCTAAATACAAATACGATGTTAATATTGTTAGGTTATATACATAAATAATACAAATGTCGAAGTTTATAATAAATTATATTACAAGATTCTTATTGCCAAACTGAGGTTAATTTCAAACATGCCTCACTACAGTTGATAACATGAAAATAACTACAGCTATATACAGGGTGATGCTACTGCTTGACTGATGCGCGGAATCGCGGCTGCCCTGTGTGCTGGGGTCTTCTACACATCTCAGGCCTTCATGACGCAGCAGGAATCTCACTTGGTCCGGATATCGACAGTCATCCTCTGAAAGCAGTCAAGAGTATGCATTGCATTTGTTATCATTTTTATTTAACGTAATCATGGACGTCATTTTAATTTTTGCTTGTGGGGGGGGGCAAGGAAGACCTTATAGGGTATATCGCGTGGCATATTTCTTCTCTATTTCCTCTAAAATGAACCACTGGTAGGCCCTAACATGATTACCAATGGTTCAGTAAAACTGTAGCCCGTCACGACGATCTCTTTTTGGTTTTTCTTCCATTAAATGGCCATATTTCATGGTTTTTCAGAAACGAAAATCACAGAAAAATGGCTGAAAACACAATTGACATTTCTAAAATGTTTTTTATAAAAGTGGTATTACTTTAATATTAAAGGTACAGTATTCACATTTTTCTTTAGTAGTATTACTCAATTATTATTTTTTTAATCTGTAAATACAGGAAAGAAAATATTGCCCTACCCTGCCCCCGTCGTAAATGACCCTCTACTCGTAATAATTCTTTTTAATAACTAGACTTCGTTGAATTGCCACACGCAGCATGCAATCAGGTTGCCGATGTACGGTAGTATAGAGGAGGTGAGCGACCGCCCGGTCTCGTAGTATAAGCAGTTCATGTTAAGAGTTGTGACCTGTCCAAATAGATAGAGCAGCTACAGCTAATGTATACCTATGTAAGCACTTGTTTTTGCATTACTGTGGTTGAAACAGTCAAAGCTTAACATTTGTTCAGTGCAGACAAGAATTCAATCAAACATACTACAATGAGAGTGTTGCTGTCCCAAAAAATTGCCCCTGGAATACCGTTACCCCCGCAGCCAGTCTTGACCCGTTTGGAAACGTGGTTGGATGCTGTTAATTATTATGCAGAATATTACGGCAAAATAATGGAGGTAATTGATGCATTGGATAGCACAGACAGTTCTGCTGTTGCAGCTGTAAAATCATTCTCTTCTGAACAGCTATTGGAAGATATTCTGTTCATTGATTCTAATTTTAAAATCGTGTCCAAAAGCATCACTCTGTTAGAATCGTCTAAACTACAACTCTCAGAAGCCCTTAATATAGTGGATAAAGTATCACAAACCGTTATCCAAAATAACAATTCAGTAATTTCAGAAAAAGTGAAATGTAAGTTGAGAAACATTATTGCTAAAAATTCTGCCTATTCACAACTTCGTATTATAAATGATGTACTATCAGGTCACGACAAGACGTCTGAAGTTGGTGTACTAAAAAGTAGTGACTTTCCGTTCTTCAAATATGCACGTATTACATCGTGTGATGTTGAACGTACATTTTCCCAGTATAAAAACTGTTTGAGTGACCATCGGAGGAGGTTCACTTTGCAGTCGCTCAAAATGTACGTAACTGTTCACTGCAATGCACATATTCAAGGATGATGTGAGTATCTTACATTAAATTTTAAGAGTTAATATATCTCACTACAAAATAATTGTGTATTTACATGTTTAGACATTTCCTACTTCAATGATCATTCATTATATTTCTTGAATGCAGGATACAGGTTTTATTGTAACCGCAGTATACTGCTCTGTGTTTACATCAGAGGCATACTCCATCCGTTGCACGCTCCCTTCTCATACAGTCTATACCGCGTGCGTAATAAAAAAACCTTACGATTCTCGTGGCAATTCCACGAAGTCTATTAATAACGATTATTCTACAGAGCGATCCATATGAACCTTTACAATTTTAATGACATAACCTCTGAACCAATAATAGCAAACGTGTGCAATCTGCTCTGAATTGCAGAGTAACTGTGGGAGATTCCTCAGAGTAAAAGATTTTCACTACTATTTTCATCGTTTACGATCGCAGTTATTTCATCAATACAGTAGGCACGTACCTGCACAATGCACCGAGGTGCGCGTGGCAGTCACTGTTAAGTACACCGGAGGACACCGGAAGGAGTAGCTGGCGCACGGGGCAGGAATCTTGATGTCGGTCTGCTCCAGACCCGTCACCTCGCTGCAGTCCGTGCCCACGGCCGCCACGTCCCGCGACACGCACACAAGTAACTCGCCGTATCCGCTTCCTTGGAACTGATCACAAAAAAAAGAAAACGCTCCAACTATAATGGAAATCTTGGCATCATTAAATACAGATTTTCATTAAACTTTACACAGGAGTTACAGGTAGCAAACTTTTTTTTTTTGTATACGAACTCTCATTACGTTTGTGTAAGAAGAACTATCCTTTTATAGGGGGTTGTTTTAGATAAAATTAATAACTTTTCTCCTACCAAACGGTTTTCATGAAACTTTGCACAGGAGCTACAGGTAGCAAACTATTTTTTTGTATACGAACTCTCATTACGTTTGTGTAAGAAGAACTATCCTTTTATAGGGGGTTGTTTTAGATAAAATTAATAACTTTTCTCCTACCAAACGGTTTTCATGAAACTTTGCACAGGAGCTACAGGTAGCAAACTATTTTTTTGTATACGAACTCTCATTACGTTTGTGTAAGAAGAACTATCCTTTTATAGGGGGTTGTTTTAGATAAAATTAATAACTTTTCTCCTACCAAACGGTTTTCATGAAACTTTGCACAGGAGCTACAGGTAGCAAACTATTTTTTTGTATACGAACTCTCATTACGTTTGTGTAAGAAGAACTATCCTTTTACAGGGGGTTGTTTTAGACAAAATTAATAACTTTTCTCCTACCAAACGGTTTTCATGAAACTTTGCACAGGAGTTACAGGTAGCAAACTTTTTTTTTTGTATACGAACTCTCATTACGTTTGAGTAAGAAGAACTATCCTTTTATAGGGGGTTGTTTTAGACAAAATTAATAACATTTCTCCTACCAAACGGTTTTCATGAAACTTTGCACAGGAGTTACAGGTAGCAAACTTTTTTTTTGTATACGAACTCTCATTACGTTTGAGTAAGAAGAACTATCCTTTTATAGGGGGTTGTTTTAGACAAAATTAATAACATTTCTCCTACCAAACGGTTTTCATGAAACTTTGCACAGGAGTTACAGATAGCAAACTTTTTTTTTGTATACGAACTCTCATTACGTTTGTGTAAGAAGAACTATCCTTTTATAGGGGGTTGTTTTAGACAAAATTAATAACTTTTCTCCTACCAAACGGTTTTCATGAAACTTTGCACAGGAGCTACAGGTAGCATATACTTTTTATGTAAAACTCTCATTATATTTGAAGAGTCCACTGCAAGAATGATGGATGTCATTCGGAATACATTTTGCAGGAGAAGCAATTGAAAGTTTGAAATGCTTAGCGCTCAAAGCTTAACTGTGATTTTCCGATCATTACTGGACAATGACTATCAGTGTTAATGCTATATAACTCTGTATGTACATTCTATATGTCTTAAGCTATGCATTGACAGTCTTGGTTCATTTTCGACAGGAAAGTGACATCCATCATTCTTGCAGTGGACTCTTCATTTGTATAAGAAGAACTACCCCCTTACAGGGGTGGTTTTAGATAAAATTAATTACTTTTCTCTTATCTATCAGACTTTCATGAACATTTATACAGAAGTTGCAGGGAGCATATAGCTATTGTTTGTATAATTACTTTTCTGTTAGAAGAACTATCCCTTTAGAGAGTGCGGTTTTAGAGAAAATTAATAACTTTTATATAATAATAATAATAATAATAATAATAATAATAATAAATTTATTTATTCTGGTTGTGTTAAGACCATCAGGCCTTCTCTTCCACGCCACCATAAATATGCACCGTATACATACAGGGAAAAAAAACAAAACTTTTCTCCTACATAACAGATTTTTATGGAACTTTGTACAAGAGTTACAGGTAGCATACATTTTTTTGTACAAGTTTTCATTACGTTTGTGAGGAAGGAACTATCCCTTTATACATAATGATTTAAACAAAATTAATAACTTTCCTCCTGTCTACAGATTTTCTTGAAAACTTGTACAGGAGTTGTAAGTACCATATATCCTATACGTGGTTTCTAGAGCAGGGAATTTAAGAACAGTTACTGTGAATAATATACAAGGAATAAATAAATGACTTTTGATAATGAAGAAAAATACTTTTGTCTAGGCAGATTCGTAATTTGACCCACTGTGCGCATGTCAAAGGAAAAGAGAAGAAGCAGACGAAGGAGGTATTACTATTATTATTATTATTATTATTATTATTATTATCATCATCATCATCATCATCATCTATGTTAGGAGAAAATACACAAACGATTAGGGAAAACACAGAAATTTTACTTGAAGCAAGTAGAGCGATCGGTTTGGAAGTAAATGCCGAAAAGACAAAGTATATGATTATGTCTCGTGACCAGAATATTGTACGAAATGGAAATATAAAAATTGGAGATTTATCCTTCTAAGAGGTGGAAAAATTCAAATATCTTGGAGCAACAGTAACAAATATAAATGACACTCGGGAGGAAATTAAACGCAGAATAAATATGAGAAATGCCTGTTATTATTCAGTTGAGAAGCTTTTATCATCCAGTCTGCTGTCCAAAAACCTGAAAGTTAGAATTTATAAAACAGTTATATTACCGGTTGTTCTGTATGGTTGTGAAACTTGGACTCTCACTTTGAGAGAGGAACATAGGTTAAGGGTGTTTGAGAATAAGGTGCTTAGGAAAATATTTGGGGCTAAGCGGGATGAAGTTACAGGAGAATGGAGAAAGTTACACAACACAGAACTGCACGCATTGTATTCTTCACCTAACACAATTAGAAACATTAAATCCAGACGTTTGAGATGGGCAGGGCATGTAGCACGTATGGGCGAATCCAGAAATGCATATAGAGTGTTAGTTGGGAGGCCGGAGGGAAAAACACCTTTAGGGAGGCCGAGACGTCGATGGGAAGATAATATTAAAATGGATTTGAGGGAGGTGGGATATGATGATAGGGAATGGATTAATCTTGCTCAGGATAGGGACCAATGGCGGGCTTATGTGAGGGCGGCAATGAACCTTCGGGTTGCTTAAAAGCCATTTGTAAGTAAGTAAGTATCATCATCATCATCATCATCATCATCATCATCATCATCATCATCATCATCAAGAAGGTAAACTTGCGAATTCTAAATGAGGCAGTAGAGCAAGTGGACAGCTTCAAATACTTGGTGTGTACTATAAACAGTAACATGAGCTGCTGCCAGGAAGTCAAAAGGAGGATAGCAATGGCAAAGGAAGCTTTTAATAGAAAAAAGAGCATCTTATGCGGACCTCTGGAAAAAAGAACTAAAGAAGAGACTAGTGAAGTGCTTTGTGTGGAGTGTGGCATTGTATGAGGCAGAAAAATGGACTTTACGACGAAGTGATGAGGATCGAATAGAAGCATTTGAAATGTGGATATGGAGAAGAATGGAGCGTGTGAAGTGGACAGACAGAATAAGAAATTGGCTGGGTCACTGGCTAAGAAGAAACTGCCTACTGAGGGATCCACTGAAAGGAATGGTGAACGGGAAGAAAAGTTCGGGGTAGAAGAAGATATCAGATGATAGACGACATTAAGATATGTGGAGACTAAGAGGAAGGCAGAAAATAGGAAATATTGGAGAATGCTGGGTTTGCAGTGAAAAACCTGCCCTGGGGCAGATAACTTTTAATGAGTCAATTATTATTATTATTATTATTATTATTATTATTGTTGTTGTTGTTGTTGTTGTTTTTAATATCCGGATGTTTCGGTTGCTCTTACCTGAATACTGATATCACCTGCGCCTTCTAGGAAGACGGGGTGTATTCTGTACGTCCGTGGTTGATCGGGGGTCACGTAGTCCTCAAATTCGTCGCGGTATCCTTCCGCATCGTCACCAAGACAGTACGCAGTCATTATTCTGCTGGGCACTGGACAACAGAGAAACACAGCAACGATTAAGGGAGAAACTTCACCATTCCTTGAATGAATGAATGAATGAATGAATGAATGAATGAATGAATGAATGAATGAATGAATGAATGAAATGAATGAATGAATGAATGAATGAATGAAATAGCCTTTGGATTTCCCGTGAAGGGCTATGGCCTCCTAAAAGGGGAGCTCTTTAGAGATCATGCGGTGAGCTAATCCGCATGACTGTAGATTCTGTTCTATATAAGTTTTGTTCGTCGTTTGTGTGTGTACACTTGCGCTCTCACTCGATACTGGCAAACTGTAGCGATCTCCATTCTTCTCGGTTCTTGGCTGTTCTGGACCACAGGGGTCCAGCTAGGCTCTTGAAGAAGTCCGCCCATCTGGTCCCAGGTCTTCCTCGGTTTCGCCTCCCGATGCGTGGGTCCCACGTGGTGGAAATATGCGCCCATCTGCAGCCTTGGAGTCTCGACACGTGGCCTCCCCATTTCCATTTCAGGCGTTCCCCTTGGTGTGCCATGTCTCTGGTGTTTGTCATCTGCTTGAGTCTGGTGTTGGAAATCTTGTCTCTGAGGGAGAGTCCTAGGATTTTCCTCTCCATTTTGCGTTGGCAGACCTGAATCTGCGTCTTCTGGTTCAGGTCTGACAGCCGTACAGTAAGGTTGGGAAGATACAGGATTGCAGCACCTCCAGCTGTAGTTTGCGGTTCAGTTTCTTGTCAAGGAGTATGAATTGCAGTGACCAGAAAGCTCTCCATGCTGATGCAATTCTTCTTTTTAGTTCTCTCGTCATGCAGCTTTTGAATCCGACCAATTGGCCCAGATAGATGTATTCCTCCACGTACTGTAATCCGGTTGCGTTGACTTGGATTGGTTGTGGTTGGCTGTTCGTCATGACTTGGGTTTTTTCCATGTTCATGCTTAGGCCTGCGTGTGCGCTGCAATCGCTTAGTTCCTGTATCATCTCTTGTAGGTCGGTGGCGTTTTTAGCGAAAAGTACGATGTCGTCCGCGAATCTTAGGTTCGTCAGCCGATATCCGTTTATATTGATTCCATGTCTTTTCTCCCACTTTAGCTTACGGAATATGTCTTCCAGGAGGCTAGTAAATAGCTTTGGTGAGATCGGATCCCCTTGTCGGACTCCTCTTCCTATTCTGAATGTTTGTCCTTCTCGTTCTGTCATCACGATGGCGTGCGAGTCTCCGTAGAGCTTAGTTAGGATGTTGATATATTTGTGCTCGACTCCCTGGTTTCTCAGCGCCTGTAATACACAGGAGTGTTCTACCGAGTCAAATGCTTTCTTGAAATCTATAAATGCGAGATAGAGGGGAATATTGAATTCGTCCGTTTTTTCTATGACCTGGTTGATTGTCTGTAGATGATCCACCGTGCTGTAACCTGAGCGAAATCCTGCCTGGTCTGGAGCTTGGTTGTCATCCAGTACTTTCGTGAGTCTCCTTGTGATTATCTTAGAGAACAGCTTGTAGACATTTGACATCAGACTGATTGGACGGTAGTTGTTCAGGTCGTCCTTACATGTACAGAAATCGAGTCACAGTGAATGGTTTCATTTACGGTGGTGGGGAGGTGGAAGGAATATCGTAGGAGCATGATCAAGAACTGAATTGATACGAAATGTGTAAACATAGGCCTACAGTGAGAAATTATCTGTCAACTTTGGAACACAAACTTCATTATTTATTTAAAGAAACAACCGTGTTTGTATAGGATGGAAGGTGACTAAATAGGATCCCCTTTTCATAGACGAATCAGGACAGGGAGTTAAACATGAAAGTCTAGTATTGCGGCCTTTTGTGACCTTTGAGAGAAGTAACATTTCAGTTGCATTTTTAATGCGTATTCCAAGAAAACTGGAGACGTGGGAGAGGTTTTTTTAGTTGATTATTTAACGACGCTGTATCAACTACTAGATTATTTCTGTGGTGTTCGGGCAAAGTGGAATAAATCATTTTTTTTTTTTTTGTGCAGATGGAATTTTGTTCCCCAGACGAACACACAAGTTAAATTATACAAGTGGGTGTTCAAAAATGAAAATAATGCTAGCAATTGATGTCTTTTATTTGTGTAGAAAATCATTTACTTAAGGACCCTAAGCTTAATTTTCATTTATCTCCAAACTTTTTTTATGACTTATCTCACTTTACCCAAAACAACACAGATTTAGCCTCGATGGGATTCGTGATAGCGAGATGATATTTGGCGAAATGAGACTTATTCGCCATAGATTACCTGACATTCGCCTTACGGTTGGGGAAAACCTCGGAAAAAACCAAACCAGGTAATCAGCCCATGCAGGAATCGAACTCATGACCGAGTGCAACTCCGGATCGGCAGGCAAGCGCCTCAGCCGACTGAGCTACGCCGGTGGCTTGTTAGAGAGGTGATGTTTGGGGGATTTTGTAGAGCAAATACCAACAAAATGTGTCCTTATCGGTTTGTTTTATAACATCGAAAGTTTGGCAGTAATTTCATTGAATATCGGTAAGAAAATGTGTGAGAGGAAGACGTGGCAACCGTGTGCACTCATTGACAGTAGACGCAAGTCGGAAAGGAGGAAATATAGAGCCACCAACGTCCCTCTATGACACGCTAGCTTACTGAACCATTATGTACAGACGTGGACAAATTATTAGACTAAAACGTTTTTCTTGGAAGCATAATATAATTCGTCATATCAACTATCAGTATAATTCACAGAGTCTCTATTGTTGCAAATATGATTGTTTACATCTTATGGTATATTTTTCCAATGGTTAAGTATATTTTGTCTGGTTGTGTTGGTACTACTGATGTTTTAATTATATACTGCAGAAGATATTCAAGAGTCTCTTCTCCTATGGCCTGCAAGAAGACGGGACATGAACGAAATTGAAAATCTGTGATCTATACTGAAGAAGAAAATGAACAAAAAGATGCTTGCAACAAAACATGGACTCATTTAAGCACTGTCTGATATCTGGCTAAATGATTCTGATATTCAAAGAAAGTGTCAAACTTTGGTTTCCAGCATCCCTGACAAAATCAACGTGTTAATAAAGAATAAGGGAATGTTCACAAAATGTTAGTAACCTCCAGACTCCATTTTCTATTCATTATTTCTGTGCAAAATATATTTTTGTTCATTATTTCTACCGATAAATACAGCCTTGTTACACACATAATTAATTTAGTCTAATAATGTGTCCACATCTGTACAATTCCAGAAAAAAAAACTGTCCGAGTCTTGATGGAGGTCTACAGATATGTAGGCAACAAGTTTCGCACGACTGTATCCAAGTAGCATACAGACACTCTTGTTTACCGCATATGCGCAATAGTAGCACAAGTTAAACAAGCACCCACCTGTTAAAACACTGTTGACCACTTTGGTGACGACCGACTCAGGACTGCTGTCGGACGCTGCGGTCGCCATGTCGACGTATTGGTCGTCGATGACCGACAACTGCTTGAAGCGATCGTAGTTGATATCGGATGTCAGGTACACGAATCTTACGTCTGGAAATCAAGCACCAGTTAGTAGTTAAACATTACAATTTCATAATTAGGGACAATGTGAGATTCTCCATTACCATCATACTTCAAGGTTTTAGGTTCTTGGCGTGTTTCGCCTTGATAATACATTCCATAGGATTCTCCTGGTACAGGGCTGGGCAGCAAGAGCGGATTCTACTCTCTCACGGGGAGCCATATGATTTCTCTTCATCCCCTTTCTTCCCCGCCGAACACCGCGCAGCGTTGATTCTGTGACGGATGAACATTAAGCGACCCTGTTTAGAGTCTGGATGAGCTCTCGATGCTCAGCCCTGTCCTGGCAGGATCATCCATCCATCCATCCATCCATCCATCCATCCATCCATCCATCCATCCATCCATCCATCCATCCATCCATCCATCCATCCATCCATCCATCCCTTCATTCTTATTGTGTTTCAATGACTTAGCCGCTAGTTCATTAATGCACAGTCATTCATTCATTACGTTCATTACTTAATTATCTATTAATGAATCTTCATATTCATTCATTCATTCATTCATTCATTCATTCATTCATTCATTCATTCATTCATTCATTCATTCATTCATTTTGTCCTTTGTAATTTATTGCCTCGTTTATTCATACACAGAGTCACTCACTCGTTACTTAATTAACTACTTCATTTCTTCTTTCTTTCCTTCCTTTTCCTTCCCCTCCTTCCATTTCCCTCCTCCTCCTTCCCTTTCTTCCCTTTCCGTTCCCCTCCTCCCTTTTCCTTTCATCTTCTTCCGTTTTTTTCCCATCCCATCTTTCCCTTTACTTCCCTTTCATTTCTTTTCCTCTCCTTCCCTTTTCTTTCCCCTCCTTCCGTTTCTTTCCTTTCCTTTCCTTTCCTCTTATTCCCTTTCCATTCCTCTCCTTCCGTTTCTCTCCCTTCCCCTCCTTTCGTTTCTTTTCCTTTCCGTCCCTTTCCCTTCCCTTCCCGTCCCTTCATTTCCCTTTCCTTTCCTTTCCTTTCCTTTCCTTTCCTTTCCTTTCCTTTCCCTTTCCCCCTTCCCCTTTCCGTCCTTTTCCTCCCCTCTCCTTCCCTCGCCGTCCCTTCCCTTTCCTTCCCTTCCCTTCGCTTTCCTTTCCTTTCCTTTCCTTTCCTTTCCTTTCCTTTCCTTTCCTTTCCTTTCCTTTCCTTTCCTTTCCTTTCCTTTCCTCTCCTCTTATTCCCTTTCCATTCCTCTCCTTCCGTTTCTCTCCCTTCCCCTCCTTTCGTTTCTTTTCCTTTCCTTTCCGTCCCTTTCCTTTCCTTTCCCTTCCCTCCCCCTTTCCCCCTTCCCCTTTCCGTCCCTTTCCTTCCCTCTCCTTCCCTCGCCGTCCCTTCCCTTCCCTTCGCTTTCCTTTCCTTTCCTTTCCTTTCCTCTCCTTTCCTCTTATTCCCTTTCCATTCCCTCCTTCCGTTTCTCTCCCTTCCCCTCCTTTCGTTTCTTTTCCTTTCCGTCCCTTCCCTTCCCTTCCCTTCCCTTCCCTTCCCTTCCCTTCCCTTCCCTTCCCTTCCCTTCCCTTCCCTTCCCTTCCCTTCCCTTCAATCATACATTAATTAACTTCATAATTTCCCCCAGAGTCTGTCTTTTCAATTGATCTGTATACGTTCACACTTCGCCAGTCCAATTTTTGCTTGTGCTGTTCTCGTAACTTAACACTATCACACGTGTGATAACTACTCTTAATATTTCCTGATGCTGTCATCTCTCAACAGTTACTCACAGCAGTGTTTGAACCTATGCCGCACGTTACCTGGATTGTTCTGCTTGAAAGTGGTCACGATTTTGACACTCTGACTGTAGTCGTCGTCACTGATGGTAGAGCTGTATCCAAGCACCACGATCACGTGGCTGAAGTCGCCGATCACGCCCCTTCTTCTCTCTTCAGCTACTCTTTGAGCTAAGTAAGTGCTGAGTACGGCCAGAGAGAGCTTCAAGTTCAGCCTGGTTGGCCCTAGAATGGTAATGAATAGATGAATTCATAACACACTAGGCTGAGTGGTTCTGAAAAGGAATTTTAAAAAGTAATATTTGTTAGGATCAAATTTCTGCACATTTAAAGGACAAAACTAAAATTCTTTCAATCATTTATCATCATAATACTCTGCTCTCTTAAATTGACTGAGAATATTGGAAATCAAATCAATGGCTTTCCCGAAACACGCTATGAAATGTGTCATATAAACAATTTTTATGTCTGAAAGAAGCAAAAACGAGCAGAATTGTATTAATTTTTTTGTTTGAAATATCTCAAAGAATAAACCCCAAAAATTAAATTAATGACATCACGTAGGGTTCTTCTTGTATACATTGACGTAGTGAATATGCCCCGTATTTAATTTTTAATAAGAGCATCTGGCGCTTGTTTTTACCTTCACTATGTCATAAACTTGCTTGCAGAGGTTAACAAATGACAGACGATATTTACTGATTTAATAACATGAGGTACTTTTGAATGTCCGACATTGGTTCTTAGAATTATTATATTTTTTAATTATGTCCGCTTTTAAAAATCTCTATTATTTTGCCACGTGAACAAGAAAATATTTAATTTATTTTTAAACAATTCTTAGAAGGTTTCGTCGAGTAAATTGCTGGAATTGTGTCCAATTGGTAAGAAATTTACTCACCAATTATCAACATCATAACGCCTACTATTCCCCAACTATAATTCCTGTGCGAAAATAAGTTTTAAAAATAATTTGAAACATTCTGTTGTAACATTCATTTCGCCCTTAAGAAATATTTAAGAAAACTGAATGAAGTTTGGTTGTAATAACATGGATGACATTTATTTCTTGTTTTTAATACACTGCTGCATTCATTTGTTGACAAAACAAAAGAATACCCAATGTCAACAGACATGGCCTACATCGTTTACCTATGCCTTGAGGATTAAACTCGCTCCGTGACGATGACCTCACGGATATGAAAGAAAAAAAAATGTTCACAGGACAGAATTTCTCTCTTGGAGTGCCATAATGTTGTTTTCAGAAGAATTTTCATTATAATGTAATGGAGCCTGAACAATTCATTTTGTAGGTCACCCTCACTGTTTGTTTACAAAACTCTTGGTCATCGGAGAAGAATAAACTGAGAAATGTTTGTCACGATGTACGTCATTACAGAGAACGCTGTCCGTAGTACATGAACTACTCCAGTAAATATCTTCGTTCATCACGCAATGGGTCCCGGCACCCGAATTATCTACACGAGAGTCCATTATGTTCTGTACATTCTGCTTACGTGGGAAAACAAACTGTTGTCTTGACACATTGTTTCGTCTGTGAAAAAGTGCAGGTGGGAGCAAACGGAAGTCCTCAAAAGCAATGCTGGATTGTTTTCCAAGAGGTTGTAAAACATTTGACAATAGATATCTCAATGTTTATTTCAGATGATAATAAGTATGGAGATTTTACAGAAATATAACGAAATTACAGCAAAAATTACACTTTTTAATAGCCTAAAGGTTGAAATATGATAAATTAATGTTAGTACAAGGTCACTGTATGCAGATGATAGAATAAAATATTAGGTCAGAGATTTTAACTGGATACTCTGTACTGACATATTGCTTCTTTCGTTCCAGCCTATTGCAAAACTCTACAGCACCGAGCCAACGAGACCGGCTTTGTTTCCGAGCAGTGCAGTGGAATGAATGAAAAAAATACATCTATATACTAAAATCATTTTGTAACAATTCAAATACAAATGCTTCGAAACTCGGTAAAGCTAGTTTGTAAGATAAAAGTGACGGGGGATTTGAGGTTATTCCTATGATCGCGTATAAAATTCATACAAGAATTAGGGTAATGGAATTAGGATAAATAAATACAATTTACTGTAAGATTTAAGTGAGTGTATGAATGGAATGAAGTAAGCTACGAATAACAGTAAATCCTGCAATACTAATACTACTACTAATGATAATAATAATAATAATAATAATAATAATAATAATAATAATAATAATAATAATAATAATAATACAGCAGAACTCCGGTAATCCGAAATCCCGGATAACCCGAACACGCCAAACAAAGATAAGTGGAAAAAGTAGTGACTTAGGCCCGTAACACACTTGCAGAGTTTTCGCCTGCGAGAAATGTGTTGCGAGAAAATTAAAAAATTAATAACATGGATTCAAATGGACGTCCACACACTGGAAGAGATTCTCGCTCGAGGCAAAAACCTCGCGCGAGTTTCTCGCTGGAATCGGTAGCTCAGCGAATTTTCTTGACACATTTATCAAAGATGTTTGACATTTATACTCTTTATGGCGATTGAATGTAGAAAAAGATATCACAGGTGGCGATGAATTGTTTTGTTTCTATTTGAAAATGAGGTAAGATGGCTGATAATTGCAGTCAGAAACTTGTCGAACTTGCACGATGTCACCCGTAGGCCTATTTATATGATACACGGGATGAAAACTATAAAAACACGAAACTTAAAGAAGAAATCTGGAGACAAATATCAGATTATCTCAAAATAAATAGGGCTATGTTTTATTTTGATGAGATTTAATAGTACTAATTAAACATTTGAAATAATGTATCTATATGTTTTAACAGTTCACATAATTTTAATCAGAACATAGCAAAGAATCCTTTATCATATCATGAATGGCAAAAAACTGTGGTCCATTCAACCTGAAATAATGCCTAAACGTATCATCATTCAAATCGAAACCAGTGTCCAAAACTCGCCCTTATTTTCGTAAGATACAATGTGATTTTCAGATATTTGTGGCTTTAATTTTAGGCCTACTTTTTCTTTTCATTAACAAAATATGTTCATGTAACTCCATTTCCTCATCACCTGAATACTCAGATTCAACATAGCGTTCGTACGTAATTTGTAAAGTACGACAATATACTTACAGGTTATATATTTAAGTACGACAATATACGTAAATACATAACCTATAATATTTCCCCCAACGAGTGATTACTATAATCAGAAAAATGCTTTCTGCATGAAGACAGTGCATAGCTGATCATAGCGAGGTGTGATCTGTGATAGCGAGAACTCTCCAAGTGTGTGGAGGAAGGCTCTTCGCCTCTTTCTCGCAACACATTTCTCGCTAGCGAAAACTCTGCAAGTGTGTTACGGGCCTTAAGGTAATGGCATTAGGATAAATAAATACAATTTACTGTAAGATTTAATTAAGTGTATGAATGGAATGAAGTAAGCTACGAATAACAGTAAATCCTGCACTGCTGCTGCTGCTACTATTATTGCTACTGCTAATAATAATAATAATAATAATAATAATAATAATAATAATAATAATAATGGTAATAATAGTAATAATAATAATATAACAGTAATAATACAGCAGAACTCCGGTAATTCGAAATTCCGGATAACCCGAACACGCCAAAGAAAGATAAGTGGAAGAAATAGTGACTTATGTATCAAAGGCGAAATGAAGATGTTTATAGCGAAGGCTATGGGATTGCTGCCCATGGCCTCTGGCCCGAGGTTTAAACATGAAATTTCGCCAAAGGTTCACGCATTATTTTGGACGCACTTGTCCGTAATTGGATAAATTGAAGTTTTTTTGATAAGAATTTTAAGTTATAAATTCGCTTTGTGTTTGTACGTCTTGTTTAGCGTGTTTTGTTTTGGTATCTAGGGACTGTGTATACTAGAAAAAAAAAGAATACGTAGAATAAAAATTATCCGTTGAGGGAGGCCATGCATGATGCTATTATTTCTTTTTGTTAAGTTACCAGTCTCTGAATTTAATAAAAATGTTCTGTTATGTTGGAAATGATGTTAAGATCTGTTGAAAACTAAATTCCTTCTGGAGATGTTATTAAAGCCAAACAAGCTGAAGGTAAGTTGTTGTCAATTAAATAAATATAATTAGAAGTAAAGAAACAGCAAGATTTTTTGGGCCTAGGATTTATAAAAGTTTTTTTTTTTAGGCCTGCAAAGGTATAATGGACTGTATTATATATTATATAGTATCCATGGAAAAAGTGGACAAAAATTATGGGCTATATATTTGAAGTGAAACTCAATTTAATACGACATTATTTAGAAACTCAGTGTGTACAATATACAGTACAACTTGCATTAACATTAGTGAATGAATTAGACCTCGAAACTGAACAAAGCGGTGGACAGTAAAGGATGAAGAGGGGCTATGACGTGGTTTTCCTGCTTGCATTCCTTTCCCTGCTTAATCCAAAATTTCGATAAGGAACAGATGCATTATAGGGGCCACCCATCACACATTATAAGCAAAAAAAAAAAAAAAAAAGGTCAGCGGAAGTAATGGTTCGATTAGCATTTTTAGCATTCGATATTCGATAAGCATTAAATGCTACCAAATTAAAAAAAAAATAAAAAAAATTAAACAGTTTGTTACTACTGATGTGATTTTAGTCACTTTGTATTATATTTTTGGTCCAGGGAAAAATATATTTTACTATTACTGCCGTTATTTCCATTTTGAAGTAGGCTGCAAGTCAACAATATAAAACTGACTGTTAATTTAGAAGTTGGCAACATATTTTATGTCGATTATAACAACAATACATATCGATAGTAGCATTCATACCATTCAACCAATAAGGAGATTGGCCCCTATAATGCATCTGTGTCAATAATAATAATAATAATAATAATAATAATAATAATAATAATAATAATAATAATAATAATAATAATAATAATAATACATCCAAAAAATAAAGAGAAATCTTACATGGAGTAACTGTGGTCGAATTGTCGGTATCATTTCTGAGTTTGAACAAATCAAAGGCTTGGAATGTTTGCCTCGTTATCCAAGAGCCGTCCTCTCCGTTGATGACGGCCATGCTGCTGCCGTAATGGCAAACATCTGCCTTCTCCGCTAGATATCTGGAAGAGAAACAGTTGAAATACACATCAAGAAAATGATCACTTTCATTTATCAGCTTTTATGTGCCTAGTTTCTTTCAGAAAAAAGTACATTATAACGGAGTTGAGACATACTTTCTCATTTGTTGTTGTTTTTTTTTTTTTTTTTGTTTTTCACTCTATCTGTGATGCAAAGGACAACCCTGTACCCCAGGCATATGGACAGTAGAGGACGGCAAAGTTTCAAAAAATGGTGTTTTTTATCCATCTTGAATCTTGCGACACTACTTTTAACACTTATATATAAATGATTGGTTGATTGGCAAACTTACTCGTGTTAAATTACATAAGCAACTGTGGCTTACAGCTGTTTCGGTGCTTCTTCACACCATCCTCAGATCCTACTACTGGGTGTTCATTTCAAAGTATGTCATGACGTCACTGTTGTGAGTCAGCGATTTGAAGCGAGTTTCAGCTTTTATGTCAGAGAAGTTGCCTATTAAGCAAGGCGTTCAATCTGAACTTGAGAACGTGTACGGTATAACTTGAACGTCGTAGCAACAGATGGCGGTCTGTACGGTCTGTGTGCTACCATAACCTCTTTCGAACTGTGTTTTGCGCGGGCAAGTCGTACGTAGGGTATTTATTATCATCGGTTGCGTACGGCAACATTCCACAGTAGAAATCAAATGCTCCGTGTCCATGTTGACCGTCGTAGTTAATGTCAACAAATACGTAAGTAATCGTCTTAACCCTCTCCCCATATCCCGACAGTAAGAAAAAAACTCGCCTCAGTACATGTTTCCAAACAGTTCACATTCCTGCCACTATAGACGTTACCGTACGTATCGGTAAGTACTCTTCAGAAAGACCGCCGTACTTGCTAGGCAACTTCTCTGGCATATAGGTAATACGCCTCTGCGGAAGTGTAGGAAGATTGAATTCTCTAGGCTCATCGACTAGCCACATGACGACATACAGCGAGCAATGACACATTTTGAACTGAACACGCAGTAGATCTCAACATACAGATCAATTTCAGAACACACACTATTTGACTCCACTTTTCAACACTTTTCATCACGCAAACGCACCCCTACAATAGGCAGCGAAGTTCGAGATGACGCCGAGATCTAGTAGGCTCTGAGGATGGTGTGAAGAAGCACCGAAACAGTTGTCACAGTTGCTTATGTAATTTAACACGAGTAAGTTTGTCAATCAACCAAACATTGGTATTTTTTAGTTTTCAAAACAGACTTTTTTCTGGTTCCATTAGTACTTTCATGAAGTAATCTGTAACAGAGCTGTTGACTCCTGAGTACTCACGCTAGAACCCGCATGGCTTCATCCTGAGTCCAAGTGCCGTCCACTATGACGTTGAGATGGACTCGAGGGTGAGACGTGGGAGTCACACAGTACAGGCCGCTGAGAACATTGGCTGCAATCGAAGTCAAAATATACTGGGGTAAACTATTGCCCAATTGAATGAATGAATGAATGTTGAATGAATGAATGAGTGAATGAATGAATGAATGTTGAATGAATGAATGAATGTTGAATGAATGAATGAGTGAATGAATGAATGAATGAATGAGTGAATGAATGAATGTTGAATGAATGAGTGAATGAATGAATGAATGAAGGAATGAATGAATGTTGAATGAATGAGTGAATGAATGAATGAATGTTGAATGAATGAATGTTGAATGAATGAATGTTGAATGAATGAATGAATGAATGAATGAGTGAATGAATGAATGAGTGAATGAATGAATGTTGAATGAATGAATGAGTGAATGAATGAATGTTGAATGAATGAATGAATGTTGAATGAATGAGTGAATGAATGAATGAATTTTGAATGAATGAATGAGTGAATGAATGAATGAATGTTGAATGAATGAATGAGTGAATGAATGAATGTTGAATGAATGAATGAATGAATGAGTGAATGAGTGAATGAATGTTGAATGAATGAATGAGTGAATGAATGAATGAATGTTGAATGAATGAATGAGTGAATGAATGAATGAATGAATGAATGTTGAATGAATGAATGAATGTTGAATGAATGAATGAATGAATGAATGAATGAATGAATGTTGAATGAATGAATGAATGAATGAATGAGTGAATGAATGAATGAATGTTGAATGAATGAATGAATGAATGTTGAATGAATGAATGTTGAATGAATGAATGAGTGAATGAATGAATGTTGAATGAATGAATGAATGTTGAATGAATGAATGAATGTTGAATGAATGAATGAGTGAATGAATGAATGAATGTTGAATGAATGAATGAATGAGTGAATGAATGAATGAATGTTGAATGAGTGAATGAATGAATGAATGTTGAATGAATGAATGAGTGAATGAATGTTGAATGAATGAATGAGTGAATGAATGGATGAATGAATGAATGAATGAATGTTGAATGAATGAATGAATGTTGAATGAATGAATGTTGAATGAATGAATGAATGAGTGAATGAATGAATGAGTGAATGAATGAATGAATGAATTAATGAATGAATGAATGAATGAATGAATGAATGAATGTTAGCCATGATGTCCCATGTTGGGCACAGGCCTCCTGTGATGGGGTTAGAACCCCCTCGACAGGGATGGCTCAAGTGAGCCAATCCAGGCGAGCTTGTCGTGTATACTACTTTTGCGACATGGTTAATAATCCTGTTAGACTTTAACTATAGTCCGGATCTGCTTACTCAATACCCTAAGGGGTGAAACCTAACCATTTTTTCCCCATTACTACATATGCTAGTGGATTGTGGTGATTTTCTAGTTTGCAGGTTGAACTTCGTTTCGAATTTCGATGTACTGATAAATACTAAAAATGGTAGTGATTTTGAAACTGGTACGTTGGCAACCGAGACAAATATCGATAATATTTGTCGGTACTGGAGTTCCATGAAATTAAAATTGTACTAGATTTCTGAGCCGGTTACTGGAAGCTAGAGAAATTTGAAAATACTAATAATTAATTAATATCAGTATTAATATTAATACATAAATTTATTTTATGTGTTGCATTGTGGTTATAATTCAAGACTATAAACAGGTAAGTCTCCGGAGTTAGTACTAATAATTTCATGTGGTCAAACAAAGTACATTTTTAGGTTAGGTCTCGTAAGTCAATTGTTTAGTCAAACCAATGAATTTCGTATTGCTAGACAAAGTACTTGACATGTTGATCCCTTTCTCGTATAGTTTGCCTACGAAAATAAGTTACAAATTATTGAATTATGTAGAATAACCTTCCAACATGAAGTACTGTAAGTAAATAAGTCATTTAGTACGTAGGATTGTGTGATATCTGGTAACAGTTGGCAACACTGATTAGACGGCAATATTTGCTGTTTAGGAACTGTTCTTATGTGACCCTCACTATAGTCTCAGCACTCTGTTCTTTGTTCATTTTTTTTCTTGCACTACACACATTATACTCACACCGGCACTTTGACAAATACTGATTGCTATTTACACTATTTACCTGACACTTTCTCGACACTGACTTTACTATTTACCAGTGGCGTAGCATGAAATTTTGAGCAGGGGAAGCTAACTCAAGTTGTCTTTCATGCAATATGAGAAAACGTATTACAAAAATACAGTCTTAAAATAAATAGTAGTCAGTTTCAAGTTAGCAGTCGAGGATTGGTTGGAACATCGTAAGTAACACCAATAAGGCATGACCTCAAATGATACGTAATAAAATATGATTTCACGGTTTACACATATCTCTTAACAAATAGACACGTATAGCCTACGTATAAAATTACCTCACTCCCTGTCATACTTAGAGAAATCACAATATTAGTATCATTACGTAAGTATGCGTCTGTCTTTTGGTTGTGTCCTTCATTGACAGCAAGGGAGTCGGTCATTTGTTTTTTAAATCACACTTTTGTTCGTAAGTCAGTCTTGATAATACAATTGTCCTAAAAAAATTCAAGTAAATTGGTGTCAGGAACTGTTATTTCGCTCATTATTTATTATATCAGCCACAATGCACACTAACACTTCAACTGAACACAACTGACGAAAAGGGATAACTCGGAAACTACTTATTTTCAATGTTAAAGCTAGCTTCTTGCGAGCCTTGCGACTAGGGTAGTTTAGTTAGAAAGGGATGGAAAATCTGCGGGGTGGATTACACAGAAGAAACCAGTCTGCTTGGAAGCTGATGTGTGCAGGCTTCTTGTTTACTGCTGCATCACAAATCATCCTGAGCTGCCGCATCACAATATTTAACGCGTAAATAAAAATTCTATTAAAATTAATAAATAATTTTCTCCATAAACTGCAGGTTTATTATGAAATTATTATTAACTGGGGAAGCTAAGCTTTTTAGCTTACATTGACGCTACGCCACTGCTATTTACAAAACTTATCTTACACTTTCACTAATACTGACTTTACTATTTACAATATTTTAACACTGATTACGTTATCTATTTACAATGACCTTCCCTAGTTCTTTCCACAAAACTCTGCCCTTTGCTGTCCTCGACCACTATTTCCCCGCCTCTTTGGTAAACGTGTCAGACCATCTGAGCCGTGGTCTTCCCTGTCCTCTCTTTCCGACGTAGGGGTCCCACATCGTGACTGCATGGTGTAGTCTCGCCACATGTCCCCCCCCCCCAGGTCCACTTCGTTGCCGTGGCTCGTTCTGCAGCGTCAGTAGTGTTCGTCAGTCTTTGTAGTGTTTCGTTTGTCATTCTGTCTCGTAGCGTGGTGCCCAGTATTTTCCTTTGCATCTTCCTCCGGCATGTTTGTATACTAGAGCGTTGTCTCTCGGACAATGTCCAAGTTTGGCAGCCGTATAGCAAAACTGGGATTATACGTGTCTCTATAGTCCCGACGCTGTTATTTCCGGCGTGACTCCGCCTCTTTGCTTACGTCTTAGAAAGCCAAGGCTCTATAAAGTCTAGGTAGGTAGTATCGTTCGCCATTTTTGTTCTTACTTTGCCGAGCTACCATACGAGGAATCTATTTGCCACACCGTTAAACATTATCATGTCGTAGCTTCTATGATAACAAATCAAACGCAATGTAATTCAGCAAATAATTTAGCGGCAAATAACGTCTTTGTGTGCTTTCTGCAAACGCCAACGAAAGAGCTAAAATGGCGGGCGATTATATTAAGTATTTATCGAGCCTTAAGAAATGAATCAGCGAATCACAAGACGCACACGTTTAAATGTAGCCGACCTGCAACGCGATTGGCTGCCGGAAATTAGAGCGACGGGACTATAGTGCCTCGAACTTGAGATTGCGGTTGATTGTCTTGTCCGTCCATATGAACTTCAGGCTCCAGAACGCCTTCCATGCCGATGAAATTCTTCTATTGATCTCTTTGTAATTTCTTTGTGAGAAGGTAACTATTTGACCCAAATACACATATTCAGAGACATATTTGCCCAATTACCTCCTTTTATCCTTAAAATGTTCCAAAATATTAAATTTTAAACTTTCTGAAGCTAAAAACTGCTGATAAATATTAAATGATAACAATTTTGTTACCGTGTCCACCCACAGTATGATCTAGCTGTAACTCACACAGATGGGCGTTGTAAGCCTCCACCGCCTTCGTGCTGAATTCTTCCAACTTCCTGTCAGAAATGTGCACCGCTTCGAGGGACGTGTAAGACAACACCCGAGCAAAGTTCGTCGTCTGTGAACAGAAAGTAATTCAAGGGTCCTTAAGAAAAAGAGCCTTGGCAAAGTTTTATTTTCTTTCGATAAACAAAATTCACTTAAAACTTATATAACTTCCCACACTTCACACGAGTTTAGTGTCTCGTTTGCGTTCGTTTCATCATAATCAAACCAAAGCAATATAAATATATTCGCGGCATGTATTAACTATTAATTAGATACACACTTTTTATTACTTACATATTTATTGCCTGTATTTCTTAAAATAATTTTTATTTGCCATGTTAATTTTCATTTGTTTTTATTTACGTAAACAATGATGCATAATTTTTTGCTCTTTATTTATTTAATTAATTTATTTACTTATTTAATTTATTTTATTTGTTTTATTTATTTTATTTTATTTATTTTATTTATTTATTTTATTTATTTTACTTCATTTATTTATTATATTTATTTATTTTATTTTATTTATATATTTTTATTATTTATTTATTTTATTTTATTTATTTTAATTAATTAATTTATTTATTTATTTAAGAAAGGCACTGTGTTTCATATAATATTAAAGAAAATTATAATTGTTATTCCATTTTGATTGAAATGATAATATAAACGTGATGAAGATAATGAGTGTTTCAGCATGGCCCTCTTCGTGCCCTTCTTTGCACATGGCCTTCTTTATTATTACAGACAAGAATCTTCTTCTGTTTCTGTTTCTTCTTTTATATTACAAGTCCTGGTTGAGTGTTAGAGTGGCCTTAACTCTGCCAGGTTAAATAAATAATAATAATAATTATTATTATTATTAGATACCGTATTATTATTATTATTATTATTATTATTATTATTATTATTATCATACAGAAAGGAGATACACAAAATGGATACAAAAGTGATTATATACATTTTAGAAATTGTTTATAATTTATGTAGGTTTTGCCTCTGTTCAAAAGGTTTTCTTTTTCTATTTGCATTGTAACTATTATACGTGTCTAAGGACACACCCTCTGAAGAACACAATACAAAACTCACCTTATGGGCAAGCATCCACACAAAGAGAAATGGCGAGAGTGATGGGCATAATGGGACCAACACAAAAAATATCTTCGTACACAATCCACGCTATATTACTTTGGAGTGATTTATTAAAAAATGTATTCAAGACTCAATTTAGAAACAGGTTAAACGAATTATCCTTGTGCCAAAACAGACGTTCCCTGGACCAAATGATCGTATATTAATTACTTGGATTCAATAGCAAATTAAGAAAGATGTTAAAAGAATTATCATTGCACGAAGATATGTGCTTCCTGGTCCAAAAATGATCATATTTTAATTATTTAAAAACAATCGCAATTAAGAAACGGATGATCACTGGACCAATTGATCGTATTTTAATTATTTAATTACTTTATAGTTTCATACGGTACTTTATGAGTCTGTTACGACTGAGGTACCAAATCACATTTAATTTATATCTATGCAAATAATGATCAACATCTAGGTTATTTAGCGTCTGAATGAGTTGAAGGTGATAATGCCGGTGAAATGAGTCCGGAGTCCAGCATCGAAAGTTACGCGGCATTTGCTCATATTGGGTTGAGAGAAAACCTCAGAAAAACCTCAACCAGGTAACTTGCTCAGACTGGGAATCGAATCCGGGCCACCTGGTTTCGCGGCCAGACGCGCTAGCCGTTACTCCACAGGTGTGGAGAATAATGATTTACTTCCATCGAGTAAAAAATGCATTTTGCCTAACACCCAGGCTCTATTGATAACCTATAAATTTAATAATGGAAATATAGGGACATCATTTTATTTTTACTAACATTTTTAATATTAACCTGGTTATACCTTTGAATTAACGGTTGACAACCGGAAATACGTTTTCTACCCCCTTCTACGACTGGAGTTCGATGATACTGGCGTAAAATACAAACAGATCACTTAACTAGGTATAGGAGGGAAGAAAAGTAGTTAATCCATTTACGTAATCTAGGAAATATCGCGATTTTGAGTTTGATAATTTTCATTAGGTTTTTGTTTAATCAAAATACAGTACTGTATCAACAATAAGTGTTTTTACTCACGAACTGAGCTATCCATTCTGACGTATTCGATATGCAGTGTATATTATACTGTCTACAGCACATTAGCGTACAATATAGAGAATGAAGTTAAATTGAAAAATAATCATGATATGGACATAACACATTTTTTTAAATGGTGGCCGTTCATTTCCATACAGACTTCAGTTCTAATGTGCATATTATCGCACTATATACTATTGTACCTAATTCCAATTACCAGTTTCGTCCTTCGTACTAGTAACTCATGTTGAAATAATTCTGTACCTACTTTATAAAAGAGTACCTTACGTACTGTAAATTCAATCTTCACTTCTGCCCGATCCGAAAACATAAAATTACTCAGACATGCTATCTACTGTCCGTCCAAGTAGTTTTGTCGCAGGGTCGTAGAAAGGGAGGAAATCACGTGACAGTTAATTACTTAACGAGGCCCTTTTATTTAAGTTATTTTAAACAATTGTATGGGTATAATATCACGTAGACGTCCAATTAATGTTTTCAGAAAAGAGCTAAGACAGCCCAGCCACTAGCCTTTACAGAGAGACGAGCAGAAGCGGGTGGGGGAAACAGAGATACGACGTAGGCAAACAGACGACAGTACCTGTGCGAAAATATGATTCAATATTGAAATCTCTTTCGTCACTGGAAAACGCGAACATATTTCTGAAACGTACTATACTCACTAACTCAGCACTGCTTACTATAACTGTAAGGCGACTTTGACTGCATACGCGGTCTTGGTTCTGTGTGGAAGACGGTTGTAAGTTTAATAGTAGAGGAGATGGGAGTGAAGTACATTCAAAAACTCAAGTACAATAAAAATTGAAGTAAAAATAAAATGATGTCCCTGTACATTGTATTAACAGTGTCTGCACACAATGGTTCTAAATAAATTATGGCACTAAAAACCAAAGGATTAATAAAACAATGGCAAGCCCTGAAGAGCTGGAGGGATCAGAGGGTTGCAGTATGGAGTCGAAGCAGAAACACTGAGCTGGTACGTCTTGTGTTGACATTCATTGAATTGCATCACAAACGTTACGGGTAGTCTACGTACGTAGGCGGAACACTCTACTTCATCACGTCAGCTTGCCTTGAACAGAGCAAGCAAACTAACCTTCCTACTGTGACTAACAAGTGACGATCGCATTATGAATGACGCACACAAGAAGAGGGAGGGGAGACTGAGGCGATCGAAACGATGAAGACACTTCAGCCTGAGATGTTACGTCAATACTCAAAACTACATTCTGTATTAATTATTTAATTTTTGTTATTAATTTTACATACATTTTTTTACTGCGATGATTTATTTTTCTTATTCTTCCTCTATTTATTTTAGTTCCTTCTTTTCAATTTTTTAAATTATGTTTTCCTTTTATTTCTTTCCATTTTTTCTTTCTGTTTTCTTTCTCGCTTTCTTCTTTTAATTTAGTCTTTCCTTCCCTTCCGCCTCTCCGCCCGCCTTATACAAGCCCCCCTAGTCGTCCTTGCAAAGAATTCACTGTGAATGTGTCAGATTGCATAACTCCGTATAAATAAGGCGCAGGTGACTCACCTGGTAATGCGGACTTGCCTTGTATACATGCCTTTGGGTATATAGGCGTATTCTTAGCGGATATCCCCCCCTTTTTTGTAATATAACTAAAATAGGTTACAGTATTTACTTATTTTCTAACGTATATAGGGTGAACCATAAGTTAATGTCATTAATTTCAAGTTACTTACTTACTTAAGGCAGGTTCACAATAAACCGGAAACGAGAATCGGAACGAAAACGAAAACGGTAAAATTGTTAAAATGTACACGTTTAAATGTGAGCATTCACAATTAACGAAAAGCTTGCCGGAGCCCGAGATCGGGAAAGGAGATTTGGCCAAGTTTCAACTTTGGCGTTCACGTTTCCGATCACAGCCCACTAGATTCATTCTATTGCCATCTAAAAGCTATTTTGTCGTCGTATATTTTGTAGCAAGAAGACCGTGACATAACCTATGCATTATTTTGTTCTGTGCTGTGCATCATGGAGCAAGTTTTATTTGATGAGATTCTAATATTGAGTGTTGAGGAAAATCCTCACGTTTACGATAAGCGGCGCGCCTCGTATAAAGATGAGAAAATGAAGGAGAATATGTAGCTTTCAATAGCTGCATCTTTGAACACCGATCGGAAGCGAATCATATTTTATTACTGTATTGGTTGTATTACACGCTACATAGTCATGCTTCAATTCAATAACTACTGTTGTGTTCATTTTTGTTCTATTACAAATGTTTCTTCTCTAATTATTTTACGTTATGGTGGACTTAAAATAGGTTGTGATAATAAAGATGCATGGGCATATTTATAGTACCGTACCTAATGAAATGTTTCAGTTGAAATTTCGAAGTTGGTTACCCTGTGTTTATGTTGGCTGCCTTGTACTCATGACAGAACGCCATTGGTCAATTATACACAAATAACATCAGAATGCGTAATATCGACTTTACATATCGTTATTGACATACATGTCGATATGCATAGTCGCCTACGTTCTCGGTTTATTGTGAATCAAGAATTTTTATATTCACGTCCTCTGCTTCTCGTTTTCATTCTGGTTCTCGTTCCCGGCTTATTGTGAACCAGCCTTTACTTACTGGCTTTTAAGGAATCCGGAGGTTCATTGCCGCCCTCGCATAAGCCCGCCATTGGTCCCTATCCTGAGCAAGATTAATCCATTCTCTATCATCATATCCCACCTCCCTCAAATCCATTTTAATATTACCCTCCCATCTACGTCTCGGCCTCCCTAAAGGTATTTTTCCCTCCGGCCTCCCAACTAACACTCTATATGCATTTCTGCCTTTATATGGTCGTCTTTCTCTTCTGTAGGGGCATGAGCATTTATAACTACGATATCGCACCATCTACCCTTAAGTACTAAATATGATAACCTGTCACTGATAAATTCGACCTTTTTTACTGCTGATTTTATTCTTTTATGAACAAAGAATCCTGTTCCTAATTGGTGATTATTGTTTCCTTCCCCATAATACAACAAGTAATCTCCTATTTGTGATATGCCATTCCCATCTAACCTAACCTCTTGTACTCCTACGAAGTCTATTCTATATCTAGCTAGTTCTTTTGCTACTAATGTTACCCCTCCTGTTCTATAAAGACTAGTTACGTTCCAAGTGCCAAATCTCAAATCCTTATTCCTTTGCTGTGGTCGTGCCAGAGAATCAGTCCTATTCCGAGGCTTATTATAGGGATACGTAACAAGCTGTTTTTTACGGTGATGGGTTGTTAGCCCTTCGCCCAACCCCCAAGTTGGAGGACCACCCCTTATCGGCTGTCCACGACTGCTTATTCAATATATTCGCAGCTACCCTCCATATCTGGAGGCCGTCTCCTCTATCCGCAACCTGAGGACGCGCCATGCCGTGGTGATAATTTCAAGTTATTATTCATTGAGATATTTCAAACAAAAAAATGTAATACAATTTTGCTCGTTTTTGCGTCCTTTTAGAGATAAAAATTGTTTCATATGAAACATTTCATAGAGTGTTTTGGAAAAGATATTGATTTAATTCCCAATATGCTCAGTTAATTTAATAGAGTAGCCTACTGTATTATGATAATAAATTATTGAAAGAATGTTAGTTTCGTCCTTTAAATGTGCAGAAATTTCATCCAAACAAATGTAGGCCTAACATTGTAAAATTAATTTGTTGAACGAAAAGTTAACATTTGTTCCCATCAAATTTCTGCACATTTAAAGGGGGGGAAAAAAACTAAAACTCTTTCAATCATTTATTAGCATAATACATTGCAAATGTAACATTAAAAAATTCCTTTGGTGAACGGAAAGATATATTTTAAATCGTATTCGTGTGAGAAATTTTATACTTTTACATTGAAATAGCGTAGTAGACAGTCTGGAGAGCTGTTAATTTGACGTACAATTTTTACTAATTATGTACACAATTGTTTATTTTTAGCCTTTTTTTTCAGAATTTTAGGTCATTTTTAGAGTTTTTTAGGTCATCAAAATCCGCGTCCTGGCCCAGATCACAAATATAACAGATTGCTCATCTCTATGTTAAAATCGGCAGCACTTTGAAGAGAACAACCGCCAGGATCGCCACCCATCCGCCGTAAACGAACACGAGATGGCAGTACAGTCGCTAATACAATTCAAATGGAAGTTATGACGTGACTCCTTATGTAACAACTAGATGTCAGCATAGTAAACCTGACAAAAGTTGTTACCGTCAAAGCCCTATAAGGCCGAGCAATCTGGGTATTTGATCTAGGGCTCTGGTCGTTCAAAACATCCGTAAAAATATTTTTGCATGACTTCCAACTGGACAGTAAAAAAATGCATCTGCATAAGAATGCTGGTCCCAGTTATAATATGGTATGCTTATTCGGTGTCTGTAAAATTACGATACGCCTATAAGTCGGTGAAAAAGACAAAGTTTGGGACAAGTCTTCGACTATCTCGATAAATACTTTTTTTATCCCTAATATTGGTCATTCGTTATCTCATGAAACTTGCCATCGCATGAGGGGAAGAAGAAAGTGGACTGAGAATCTTCCCTCCCTCACTACGCTTTCACTTGTCGCCAGTTAGCTCACTTACCCCCACAACAAAATTCTTACTATAAGCTCTGATCACATATATAACACATTGGCCCTCCTCATGTTCAAAACTGTGATATGTGAAAGAGAAGAAACACCAGGATCGCTACTATCGATTGGTAACGACCGCTAGATGGAAGTACAATTGCTGCATGCAGTTCAAATGAGAGTTACAACGTGACTTCTTATGCAGTCGCTAGATGGCAGTATAGTGAAAATGATAAAAGTGTTGCCTCTAAAGCCCATCTGGACTATAAGCTACTGCTCATGCTTGCATTTGGTTTCACGGGAAAATGAATGTGTGTATGTATTTATTCACACTGCAATGGGTATATACCCGGTGGCAGTGGTAACTAATTACACTCAATAATGACAATAATATTCTTATTAATTAAAAATATAATTAATAATAATACTAATAATTAATACTAACAATAATTAATAATAATAATAATAATAATAATAATAATAATAATAATAATAATAATAATAATAATAATAATAATAATAATAATAGGGAACATCCTAAATTAAATGAAGCACGATCAGTTAAAATAACATTTAAAGTAAATGTAATTTGTACCTTAAACCTAAGTTCGAACTAAAACCCACGAGTATGATATGTTCATATCTGCACAAGTACCTTTCCACATTACACTCATTTCGCTGTCAACTCACTCACTGCACTGGAACTACGACACATTTCACTGATTCTATCCTGATTTCACTAACACTTCAAAAACATTTCACTGTTCAAATACTTTGCACTGCCACTATAAACTATAAAACTTCACTCACAGGAACACGTTTCACTGACACAACACACTTCACTGACACAACACACTTCACTGACACAACATAATTCTTCACTGATACAACACTTCAATAACAAAATATCATTTACACCCTTTAAATACTGTGTATAATTATCGTCTATTAGTAAAATCCTTAAGCCTATTTTTAAATACGTTTTTGGTTGTTGGTAAAGCCTTTAGTAAGTCTGCAGGTAAAGCATTCCAGTCCCTGATAGTACGATTGAGAAAAGAAAACTTTCCAGTGTCCGTCCTCTGTCTTCTTTCCCTCAATTTATATGAGTGGTCGTTCCTTGAAGAGTAATTTGGCGGCTGCAACCTATTTTTTATTTTTCTCCAGGCAGGCTCACCTCTGTATGTTTTGAACAGTGCGCATAATCGAATTCGCGTTCTCCTGTCCTTGAGTGTGTCCCATTTTAATGGTGAATTTTTCCGACAATACTTGAGAGCCCGTTTTTGAATCTTTTCCAGTGTCTTAATATGTTCTAGTCTGTAGGGATCCCAACATGCAGCACCATATTCCATTACTGGACGTACTAGTGATTTATATGCAATCTCTTTGGATTTATCAGAGCCTTTTCTTAGTACCCTCATCACAAAGTGTAACGCTCTCCATGCTTTTCCCGCTGTGTCTGTAACGTGTTCCCCCCAGCCGAGATCGCTGCTAAATGTTATTCAAAGGTATTTACATTTGTTAACTTCCGGAATGGTTTCACCCCCTAACGTATACGATGCGATTATTTTATTTCTTTTCCTTGTAAAGCTGATGGCTCTTTAGAGAATTTATTTTCATTTTGTTGGCTATTGCCCAATCGTTTATTCTATTGAGGTCATTCTGGAGAAGAGTAGTATCTTCATAATTTTTTATTTCCCTGTATACCATACAATCATCCGCGAATAAGCGAACCCTAGACAAGATATTAACTGGCAGATCATTTACAAAAGCCAGGAATAGAAGAGGCCAGCCAGGAATAATGGCCTATTATACTATAATATGGTTCCATGGATAAATATATAATAGGATGCGAAACTGCGGTCAGCACCATCTGGCGGCGGGGGGCTGAAATAAGATGATCAGCGCCCAACGTCGTAGGTAGTGAACATTAGAACTACGTGTTCGGTACATTATCCAGAGTTCTCTATTTATCCGTTCGAAATAATATTGCTCGAGGAGCCAAGATGGCAGACAGAAACTTGCTAATAAGTGAACATAAAGTGATACCACGTATGTATAAGCAGTGTATGTTAAACAGTGATGTTTATGGGCGTTGTAAAAATAGTGTTGTTGAATGTATTGTAAAGTAATAGTAATATAACAAATTGAACTATCTAAGTAGTTCTTGCAGACTTTTCCATTGCGCTGTACAATAAATACCCCAAAAATACAGTCCTAATTATCCAACCTTTTGCTTTATTTTTTGTCTCTGTCTGGTTATATTTTAATCGGGTAGTGTAAAACACATCGTCTCTTTTATCTTCCTGTTGGCTCCGGTAAGAATTTTCAGTAGAAGATGCTGTGAGGGATAAAACTGTAAATGTTTTATTTTAAATTGGGTTAGTTTTGAATATCGATGAGGGTGTGAGGGAATACTTTCTGCACAGTTTAACATTTTCGTCACCAGGTGCGCTGGTAAATGCATGGAGTAATTAGTTACTCTTTTCGCTACTTGGTGCGCTGCTACATGTAATAACGCCACTCCCCCAACAGGTGGCAGCAAGGTCAATTTCTACAACAGCGCTTCTAGTATGTGTTACGGGAAACTCAGTAAGTTTGATTTATAAAGAACTGACACATTTCTTTCTTTAATTATTCCGTTGGAAATTCATTCAATGACCCAATTTTAGCACCAAATTAAGCAGAATGTTCTGGAGTTTCGATTCCTTGTCACTAGATGCGCAGATGTTTATGTTTTATTCCTATTGTTGGCAGCCTAAAGCCATATAGGGTTACGGTTGTTCATCAGCCATATAGGGTTACGGTTGTTCATCAGCTACAGGAACCAGATAAGGATAAAAGATTGAATTATTGTCGTTGGTTTCAGACGTTCATTGTGCAAAACCCTGCCATATTGTCCATCACATGGTTCACAGATGAAGCATGGTTCCATTTATCCGGTTATGTGAACTCTCAGAACTCACGCCATTGGGCCATCGAAAATCCACATGTCATCCATGAAGCACCTATGCACCCGGTTAAAATCGGAGTTTGGTGCGCAATATCCGCACAGAGAATAGTGGGGACAATTTTTTTAACCAGACTGTGAACACTGCAGAGTACCGACTGATTTTCTTGGAATTTGTTGAGCAACTGGACGATGTAGAGCTGAGTCAAGGATATTTTCAGCAAGATGGCGCTACATGCCATACATCAAATGAATCCATGGAAATAATTGCAAGTTTCTTTGACGACCGAATAATTTCCAGGAACCTGTGGCCACCGAGATCTCCGGATTTGACAACGCCGGACTTCTTTCTATGGGGTTACTTAAAAGACAGGGTTTACGCCACACGTCCCCAGACATTGGACGATCTGAAGCACATCACACAGGAGATTCAAGCTATTGACAACAGAGTCCTCCAACGAGTGGCCAGTAACATGGAACGACGTGTTGAGTTGTGCCTTATGCAGGATGGAGGACATTTTCAACATTTGCTATAGAGGTAAATAATCTCCCAAAATTCCTCTACATTTTAGGTACATAATAAGTTGTCGCTAGCACAATTCGTTTTGAAACAATTAATGAAAGAAATGTGTCAGTTCTATATAAATCACCCTGTATATTCATCCATGATGGTTCTCTGAGAACAGTGCTTACTGAAGCACCTCACCTGCTCCTGCAGCTGGTCGGGAAGCTCCCCCAGCCTGGCCTTGCGCTCGCAGGCTCTGTACTTGCTGTCAAAGATCACGCCTCGGTCAGAGTAATACATCTCCAGCACCTGGGAGAGGCGCAGGCTATTCATCTGGTCCACCCACTTCTTAACGGCGCTGGCTAGAATCAGACCTGCAGCCAAACCATAGTCCTACAGAATTATCTGTTATGGTTACAATTGGTTATTAATGGAGAAAAATTCGCTCCGGCGCCGGAGATCGAATCCGGGACCCACAGTTCTACGCACTGGGCGCTCTAACCACTGAGCTACGCCGAGGCTCAATCCACAGCACCGGATCGAATCCATCTCCTTTAATACTTTTCCTTAGTGGCCTTACTCCATGTTCGACAAGTCAATAGCTATCACAGAACTGGGGTGCCGGGTTCGATCCCCGCCGCCGGAGCGAATTTTTCTCCATTAATAGCCAATAGTTTCTTCTCAGCCAGTGATTCGACCAATTCCTTTTTCTCCTCTTCCTGATCAGTTTCAACATCATTTTTTCTTCACCCACTTTTGCCAGCACAGTTTCATTTCTTTTAAACGCACGAACGAACGAACGAACAAACAAACAAATAAATAAACAAACAAACGAACAAATAAATAAATAAATAAATAAACGAACAAATAAATAAACACACAAATAAATAAACACACAAATAAATTAATAAATAAACACGCAAATAAATAAATAAACACACAAATAAATAAACAAATAAACACACAAATAAATAAATAAAGACACAAATAAATAAATAAATAAACACAGAAATAAATAAATAAACACACAAATAAATGAAAAAAAAACACACAAATAAATAAACAAATAAACACGCAAATAAATATATAAACACACAAATAAATAAACAAATAAACACGAAAATAAATAAATAAACACAAATAAATAAATAAACGAAGAAATAAATAAATAAATAAACAAATAAATGAATAAATACACAAATAAATAAATAAACACACAAATAAATAAGTAAATAAACATACAAATAAATAAATAAATAAATAAATAAACACAGAAATAAATAAACACACAAATAAATAAATGAATAAACACAGCAATAAATAAATAAACACACAAATAAATAAACAAATAAACACGCAAATAAATAAATAAACACACAAATAAATAAATGAATAAACACAGCAATAAATAAATAAACAAATAAACACGAAAATAAATAAATAAATAAACACACATATAAATAAATAAATAAACGAAGAAACAAATAAATAAACAAACAAATAAATAAACACACAAATAAATAAGTAAATAAACATACAAATAAATAAATACATAAATAAATAAATGCACAAATAAATAAATAAAAACGCAAATAAATAAATAAATAAACACAGAAATAAATAAATGAATGAATGAATGGATGGATGGATGGATGAATGAATGAATAAATGAATAAATGAATGAATAAATAAATAAATGAATGAATAAATAAATGAATGAGTAAATAAATGAATGAATAAATAAATGAATGAATAAATAAATGAATGAATAAATGAGTAAATGAATGAATGAATGAATAAATGAATGAATGAATAAATAAATGAATGAATGAATAAATAAATGAATGAATAAATGAATAAATGAACAAATGAATAAATGAATAAATGAATAAATGAATAAATGAACAAATGAATAAATGAATAAATGAACAAATGAATAAATGAATAAATGAACAAATGAATAAATGAATAAATGAATAAATGAATAAATGAATAAATGAACAAATGAATAAATGAATAAATGAACAAATGAATAAATGAATGAATTAATAAATGAATAAATGAATAAATGAACAAATGAATAAATGAATAAATGAATAAATGAATAAATGAATAAATGAATAAATGAATAAATGAATAAATGAACAAATGAATAAATGAATAAATGAATAAATGAATAAATAAAATAAAATCTGACATTGCTTTCGTTAAAACTTTCCTCTGAGAAACGTGGGTATGTTAATACACATTTCTCACAAAAGTACTGTCAGATTTTTAACCGTAAGTACAATAATCTATTTATTTTTTAAGAAAAATATTAAATAGAAATCATCAAAAAAAGAGCCTGACCCTCACCACAATATTTCAATAGCTCTCTATGTTACTCCTCGGCTAGCCATTCTGTTTTAAGGGTTTACTCGCATAAATACACAAACAAGAAGTAGACTACGGTTCAGTTCCTCACCGTCGATGCCTCCCCTGGTCTCGGCGTCCGTCATCTGCCACAGCGCGTGGTTCTTCTGGTCCATGTAGAAGACCCGGGGCAACGCTGTGTCGTTCCACTCCCCCGTAGGGCCGATGAAGAGTTCGCCTTGCACACGGGGCCCTTGGTACACCGCCACCTCGGCCAGGTCGCCTGGAAACGAAATGGAACTGTACAGAGTGCCGTTCATTTTTGCTTAGGCAGCCCAAATAACAGTCGAGACATGTGGGAGGTATTTAACGGTTTCTTAGGCGGAATAAGGGGTGAATATAACGTTCACTGACATCATCACCTGAATGTTACGAATTTTAGTCTTCATATGATAAGTTTATGTAAAACACGTGCTGTCAATCTACTGTATTATGTTATTCATTTACTTTCTTTCTACTCTGCAACGTTCATTCCAGTCTTGGGTAATGTTTTATCCAGTCATTTGCTCTTTTTAAGTATGTATGTATTTATTCACACTGCAAATGAGTAAATACCCGGTGGCAGTGGCAACTAATTAATAATAATAATAATAATAATAATAATAATAATAATAATAATAATAATAATAATAATAATAATAATAATAATAATAATAATCCGTGGCGCTACAGCCCGTGAAGGGCCCAGACCGACCACCCGGCTGCTGACCTCACGCCCACATGCCGAAGCAGAGGTGTACGATCATCAAACCAGAATGGAGGTATCGTGTGGTTAGCACGATGATCCCCCCAGCCGTTATAGCTGGTTTTCGCAACCTCATTTCGCTACCTATCGTAGCTCCCAAAGTGCATGTTGCTGGCTGGACACCGGTCCCATACACTGGCCGAAATTTCATGAGAAAATTTCTTCCTCCATGAGGACTCGAACCAGTGGTAACTAATTACACTCAATAATGACAATTAATAATAAACACAATTAATAAAAAATACAATGATAAATTAATAATAATACTAATAATAATACTCACAATAATAATAATAATAATAATGAGTATCCTAAATTAAATGAAGCACGATCATTTAAAACATTTAAAGTAAATCTAATTTGTATCTTAACCCTAAGTTCGAACTAAAATCCAAGAGTATATGTTCATACCTGCACAAGCACCTTCCAAATTACACTCATTTCGCTGACAACTCACTCACTGCACTGGAACTACGACACATTTCACTGATACTAACCTGATTTCACTAACACTTCAAAAACATTTCACTTTCAAATATTTTGCACTGCAACTATAAACTATAAAACTTCTCTGACAGGAACACGTTTCACTTACACAACACACTTCACTGACACAACACACTTCACTAACACAACACACTTCTTCACTGATACAACACTTCAAATAACAAAACATCAATTGCACCCTTTAAATAGTGTGTATAATATATTAACGTCTATTAGTAAAGTCCTTAAGCCTATTTTAAATACATTTTTGGTTATTCCAGTCCCTGATAGTACAATTGAGGGTTGATTATAGTTCCTATAACATACCTTGAAATTAATTTGTTTGTTTTGTTTCATTTGGAATAAGCAATATATCTTTAAAGAACAGACAGCGCAGAATTTAACATAAGTTATTATTTTATTTCAATATATTTTGAATATCTCACGCCTTCTGACAACCATGAAAACGTCAAAACCTGGGTAGATCAAGAAAAAAGTTGGATTCAGACTGTCACATGCAAATCTGGCTTTCAGGTAGAGCTCCCTGTGAAGCAGACTTGAATAATTTCAAAGGAAAAATTGTTCCGGGGCCGGATATCGATCCCGGGACCTTTGGTTGAACGCACCAACGCTCTACCGACTGAGCTACCCAGGATCTACATCCGACATCGTATCAATTTTTCCCTTGATATAATATATGATGAAATAAACTTGTTTATACTGCATACAGAGAGATTAGAAGGTCTAACCTGCTAGTGTGGCCGCCCACGTGTTCTGCAGTACCGCCGTCAGCGCCATGGACTGGTAGCGCTCGAACTTCTCGACCCTGTCGTCGGTGGCGTTGCTGTGGTCGGGCTCCGTGAGCAGCAGGGCGATCTGCACGTCCTGAGGCTCCAGTGCCGCCGCTATAGCTGCCACGACCGGCCCTAAACTGACGGTGTCCCACTTGGACGTGTGCACCACGCCTTCCTCTATGGGGCAGCGGCTAACCTCCACACCGACCAGGCTGATCTTGGGGTAGTCTGGGTCTCGAATGCTGCACAAATAAACAAACGGCTAATGAGCGGCAGATCTCCCCGCTACTTCGAAACACCCTGTATAAACAAATTCAGAAGGCAACAATTTATTATAGAAAGGAAAGTGACAAGTGGCTGAAGATTATTGGCAGGGTTGTAGTCCCAAACTTTACAGTACATTATGTTTTTTAACCTTTGGTGAAGGGGAAAGGTTTGGGTGCAAAAAAAAAAGACAAAGAAAGAAATGCCATAAAGTAAGACTTTAAGGAGAATGCAAGGCAACACCAATCAAAACCTACTCCATTTAGCTTCTGAAGCTCAAGTAAACCGAAATGGTCACTGTAAGGGTGGTCATTCTGCACAATGTAATAAGCTGATCTAAATTTCGCTTTTGTTGCTTCACGGTGGGCTGCACTCGTTTATTTGCCAATATTTTCAATTGATTGCTTTTCAGAAGTATCAATAATTTTTATGCTATATTATGAGCATTGGATTTCTTGTGTTCAATGATGGTAGTCTGTATAGCTCAATTGATGAATTGTATATACTGTAAATTGTATAGTAGTGTGTATAGCTCAACTGATGAATTGTCTATGATTATAAATTGAATTAAACTACTTGATATTAATTGCACAAATTTGTATAGCTTAATGAAAGTATGCTACTTTGTATTGTATATATTTGTATAGTTTTGGCCGATGAATTGTATATGCTTAAAATTGAATAGTAATCTATATAGCTCTACTGATAAATTGTTCGTGTTTGTAATTTGAAGTGGTTTGCATGACTTGTATTATCAATTTCTGTATATCACAACTGGTTGAATTGTTTATGCCTTAAATTTAATTAACTTGTTTTGTATTATACATATAGCTCAACTGATGAATGATCGTTTGCGTTTGTGAATTTAATAATCTGATTGGCTATGTATTGTATACTTTTAGTAGAGCCATCGATGTAGCTCAGTCGGCAGACTCGCTGGGCTGCTGATCCGGAGCTGCGTTCGGGCTTGGGTTGGATCCCCCTTTGGTCTTTGTTTCTTCCGAGGTTTTCCCCAGTCGTGGGACTGAAGCCGGATGGTGTATGGCGAGTCCTCGGCATCAACCCCTTTGATTAGATTACCTGGTTGGGTTTTTCCGAGGTTTTCCCCAACCAAAAGGCAAATGCCGGGTAATATTTTGGGGAATCCTCGGACCTCACCTCATCTCACTACATCTCGCCAAAATATTGTAAAAAATTGCACAAAATTGTAAAAATTGTAGAAAATTACTAAATTGTAAAACTATAAAAATTTGTAAAAATTGTAATTGTAATATTGTAAAGTTTTGACTTGTTCCACATCTTAAAGCTTCATTCCTCATGTAAGATCTATGGAATAAAATAAATGAATGAATAGAATGAATTAATTTTCGTAGTGACTTAAGCTGATCTGATCTGATCTGATCTGATCGATCCGTAGTAATTTACTGAATATGAGCGCCATTCATTAGGTACAGAAATGCACTCTTTTTTAATGCACCTAATGTAGTTAGCCAACTTCATGACCCACTCTACAGCCCAGCTTACATTGGTTACAATCCATCCGCGGATAAGCTTCTTTTTTTCTTGACCACATATTTTCTTCATTCCATACATTCGGCCACTCATTTTGCAGGCCGACTTTTTGGCTTTCACTATTTTGATCTTTATAACGTTGAATATTCTTCGCAGTGATACTGGAACTGTATCTTTTATACAGTATCTCTGGTTGAATTACTAGCTTCATCAAATAGAAGCGATGGGCTTGAGATATCAACAATATCAGGAGAGGAAGCTTTTGTAACTCCACTAGTAACACCAATGACACGAGAAAAAGAAGAAGTTAATGTTTTTTGTCTATGTTTATTTTGTTCCATATTTACTGCAGAGCAATAGATAAAAACAAAAGTTTCAAGCAGTCTTTTAGTCACGTTATAGGCAGTAAATTAACTGTTTAAAATTCACTTCGTAAAAAACTGGGAAACAAACACAACACATTTCGGTAACACCATAGATCAGTGATGTCAAAGCAAGCGCATTTTTCTGACCTTGACGTCGTGCGCGGGCATCGAGCGCTAAGTATGGAAAGAGGAAGGGTTGTGTATATGAATAAGCAACCTGTTGGATTAAGAAAACAGTGGTGCACAAACTTCAAACGGAACGTGAAATTTTATGTCGTTATTTTTATATGGCTTCTTTCTGTTTGATATTATCTATATTGTCTGTAAAACAAAAGTACTTACACTGATTTCTTAATATTGCAGTTGTGTTTTAAATCTTAATAACATAATAGAGAGTTAAGAAGGAATATTCACTTAAATTCCATAGTAGTATAATATTATACTGAATTAAGTAGATGAAACACATCATTCATAAAGAAAGTGATATTCCAAAGAAAAAGATTGAGTATGACATAAGTTGGAATTTATATTGATGGTATCTTTAGCCTTACAAAAGTAATCAATAAACTAATCAAAACAATATTACAGTACAAAGCAAAGTTACCTAGGTGCTGTATCTGTTTTAAGTGTAACTAATATTCCATAACAAAACTCTTATCGCATTATGCTTTTAAGGTGATATTTTTGAGCAACTTCCTATCATCAGAATATTAAATTATTTTCTCGAAATCTGCTGAAGCTATAGAGCTGACATTTTTACAACACATGGGCACGTATCTTTCGCTTATGATGTAACAGTAGTTGCTTTGTTAATTCATTTCCTTACAAACAATTTCCATGCGAATATTTTCAAAATTTTCAATACACTATCTTCAGTAATACGTATTTACGGTATATTAGATTTACGAAAACATTCTGTAAGGCTACTAAATAAATAGGCCTATACCTGAAAATTTCACTTTTCTATACGAAAAGTTGAGAAAATATTTCTTTTGAATAAAAAAATCAAACTTGTGAAAAATGAGCATTAAAATTAAAACTTACATTCTTATAATGCACTTATACTTCTCAGGCAAATCTAAAAATTACCATGGATACAGTTTTAATAAGTTCTCTTCCCTTTATCTATTCAATCAGTGCTGGCCATCCCTGAATATAGCTCGACCAAGCGGCATATACCAACTCTTTCGTCTGTCTCTTTCCTTTCCGCTATAAAGCGCTCAGGCTCTCCTGGGCTCTAAAGCGCGCGCTTGCTCCTGTGGGCATCAATTGACATGCCTGCCATAGACAATCTCCTGTATCGTACAAAGACGCGAAAACTAACGAAATACGATACGAAACGAAAGTGAATTAGGAATGTGATCATTTCGCGCAGGCGCACTAAAGTTTACTTTGGTGGTTGTCCTGTCACTCATAGTGGTCTCGCGATCCTCTACTTCCGACCTTGTTCCGATTTTCTAAAGGAAGCTCAGAAAATATAATCACTAAATATTCTGACATTAACTAAGATAGCGTTAGCTGTAAAGTATTGTGATGTCGAAACAGATTTTAAAATTCCAAATCAGTGCCGGAGCTCCGCTCCACCTCCACTACACCCCTGATTATTGGTTAAAACAATATCATGTGACTGTATAGCACCAACATCACCTGTAATTTACTGGTGGCTACAGCCTACTTACAGAACACGTCTGTGGTGTTGGGTGCTGGTGCCACCCGTCAACAGGCCGTGCAGGTTGTAGGGACACACCTCCCCCTCGTCACCCCGCTCCCACGGGTCCACACAGCTGGACAGCATGAAGTGAAGAGTACACTGCAAACGCCAGCAATTTTGCTTTCCCATTAGGATTTAAATTATGACACTCCTGAACACAGATTTAGAGATTTAGACTTGAATATAGCTTGTTATTTGCTCTACTTATAGAGCAATATGATTATTTACTTGGTGTCCCGTTGTTAACAGGTCCTGCTAGACAGATAGGACAGGCACATCCATATTCTCTCGAACACTGCCGCCTCTAGCGCGCCTATTGGAGCATGTTGAATACTTACTTACTTACTGGCTTTTGAGGAACCCGAAGGTTCATTGCCGCCCTCACATAAGCCCGCCATTGGTCCCTATCCTGAGCAAGATTAATCCAATCTCTATCATCATACCCTCATCTCCCTCAAATCCATTTTAATATTATCTTCCCACCTACGTCTCGGTCTCCCTAAAGGTCTTTTTCCCTCCGGCCTCCCAACTAACACTCTATATGCATTTCTGGATTCGCCCATACGTGCTACATGCCCTGCCCATCTCAAACGTCTGGATTTAATGTTCCTAATTATGTCAGGTGAAGAATACAATGCGTGCAGTTCTGTGTTGTGTAACTTTCTGCATTCTCCTGTAACTTCATCCCTCTGAGCCTCAAATATTTTCCTAAGCACCTTATTCTCAAACACCCAAAAACATAAAAACTTAAATTAAAAAATTTGCGGTCCCCTGCTAAAACTTAGTAAGAATAATAATAATAATTTAATACTAATAGTCATATGTCAGAGGAAAAATAATTGTTTGTATACATCTGAAGTCTGATTAGTGTAATATGTAACTAGTCAGCGATGTATGCAATGGAGAGAGAAAGAAACTGGCCACCCTACCCTATTATCTTTTGGCCTAGTTACCTCATGATTATGCCTTATTGGTGTCGCTTATGGGTTGAAATCTATCTTCGGACATTTGGCTAAAATAATAATAATAATAATAATAATAATAATAATAATAATAATAATAACACTGTACGCATTGTATTCTTCACCTGACATAATTAGGAACATTAAATCCAGACGTTTGAGATGGGCAGGGCATGTAGCACGTATGAGCGAATCCAGAAATGCATATAGAGTGTTAGTTGGGAGGTCGGAGGGAAAAAGACCTTTAGGGAGGCCGAGACGTAGGTGGGAAGATAATATTAAAATGGATTTGAGGGAGGTGCGATATGATGATAGAGACTGGATTAATCTTGCTCAGGATAGGGACCAATGGCGGGCTTATGTGAAGGCGGGTTCCTCCGGGTTCCTTAATTTTTTTTATTTTATTGGGTTATTTTACGACGCTGTATCAACATCTAGGTTATTTAGCGTCTGAATGAAATGAAGGTGATAATGCCGGTGAAATGAGTCCGGGGTCCAGCACCGAAAGTTACCCAGCATTTGCTCGTATTGGGTTGAGGGAAAACCCCGGAAAAAACCTCAACCAGGTAACTTGCTCCGACCGGGATTCAAACCCGGGCCACCTGATTTCGCGGCCAGACGTGCTGACCGTTACGCCACAGGTGTGGACAGGGGGTTCCTTAAAAGCCAGTAGGTAAGTATAATAATAATAATAATAATAATAATAATAATAATAATAATAATAATAATAATAATAATAGTAATAATAATAATAATAATAATAATAATAATAATAATAATAATAATAATATATTTCAACAGCACACACATCTTTACTTACCAGTTCCTGAGCCGTTAAACTCTCGTTGGGAAATGTGTATGCATTCCCCGGAACAAGACCCCGGAGTAACACCCTGTGTTTAGGGTACTGATGCCCTGTCAGCCGGAATGGTACAAGTCCGGGCATTTCTGGAATATCCGGGATTCTCTCGATACCATCCATTCGAAACCTGTAATTGATACAACATTCGCAAAAATAAATCCGTGACTGGAAGATTAAACACTTTCCCATTACACGTTTCGTAACGAATTGTTTCTTCTAAAAGATATTCCACTTTCGTATTTTATTTCCTTGAACAATCAACCATATGATGGTTATAATGTGGAGATGTTCAATTGTTTTCCTAAGCCTACTAAATTCATAAACATGACCCACCATATATCTCACAATTTTTATACATAGATTTTTAATGACAATGTTAAACTCCTATGTTTTAGGTTCAGAAAAACACCTAGTACGGTATATTTTTCCTCCATGAAGGTTTTGTATCCCTTTTCTAGACCTACATTAGGCCCGTAACACATTTGAAGAGTTTTCGCTAGCGAGAAATGTGTTGCGAGAAAGAGGCGAAGAGCCTTCCTCCACACACTTGGCGACTTCTCGCTATCACAGATCACACCTCGCTATGATCAGCTATGCACTGCCTTCATGCAGAAAGCATTTTTCTGATTATAGTAATGACTCGTTGGGGGAAATATTATAGGTTATGTATTTACGTATATTGTCGTTCTTAAATATATAACCTGTAAGTATATTGTCGTACTTTACAAATTACGTACGAACGCTATGTTGAATCTGAGTATTCAGATGATGAGGAAATGGAGTTACATGAACATATTTTATTAATGAAAAGAAAAAGTAGGCCTAAAATTAAAGCCAGAAATATCTGAAAATCACATTGTATCTTACGAAAATAATGCCGAGTTTTGGACACTGATTTCGATTTGAACGATGATACGTTTAGGCGTTATTTCAGGTTGAATGGACCACAATTTTTTGCCATTCATGATATGATAGAGGATTCTTTGCTATGTTCTGATTAAAATTATGTAAACTGTTAAGACATATAAATACATTATTTCAAATGTTTAATTAATACTATTAAATCTCCTCAAAATAAAATATAGCCCTATTTATTTTCAGATAATCTGATATTTGTCTCCAGATTTCTTCTTTAAGTTTCATGTTTTTATAGTTTTCATCCCGTATATCATATAAATAGGCCTACGGGTGACATCGTACAAGTTCGATAAGTTCCTGACTGCAATTATCAGCCATCTTTCCTCATTTTCAAATAAAAACAATACAATTCATCGCCACCTGTGATATCTTTTTCTACATTCAATCGCCATAAAGAGTATAAATGTCAAACATCTTTGATAAATGTGTCAAGAAAATTCGCTGAGCTACCGCTTCCAGTGAGAAACTCACGCGAGGTTTTTGCCTCGAACGAGAATCTCTTCCAGTGTGTGGACGTCCATTTGAATCCATGTTATCAATTTTTTTAATTTTCTCGCAACACATTTCTCGCTGGCGAAAACTCTGCAAGTGTGTTGCGGGCCTTAGACAACTGATAGTACTCTACACGGCACAGGACCTTCATATAAGAAAACACAGGACAATCACATTTAGAACGGATAATAGGTGTACCTATTATCTTGCTGAATATGAGATTTAATCACTCTATATTAATTTCACATAATATGACGTCATTACCTGTGCAGTAATGCTATGGACAAGGTTCTGAGATCGAGATACGCTCCTTTGTACAACTCCACTTTCCGTATCAATTCAATGAACGTTGACATTGTCATAGGAAGTCTCTTGTCTCGGGAATAAAGATCTGGGTTGCCATAGCAATCTCTTAAAGACATAGGAATTGTCATCCCAGCATTCTCTTGCTCATTTGTTTCATAAACAGTTCCTAGAAAAAGAAAGTATGAAACGCTATCACAAAATATAAAATTGCCTATTATTATTATTATTATTATTATTATTATTATTATTATTATTATTATTATTATTATTATTGGTTCCGTACTATTATTATTTATTATTATCATTATCATTATTTATTGCTTATTTAATAAATTATTTAATAATTTAATTAGTCCTACTCTTATTTATTTATTTATTTATTTATTTATAGGCCTACTGATTTTTTTTTTGTTTAATGAGTAGTTATGACCATCAGACATTCTCTGCTCTGCTACGGAGGTACATTCATTATTTTCTCGTGCATATGACAAAGGAGAGAGAGAGAGAGAGAAAAAAAATCTCATCCGGCCTTAATTAAGGATGACCACGAGGATCCGGAAATTAATAGCAAACAAATATAATTAATTAAATATGAATATTGTTATAAAATACGTAATTTTAAAAACGGACGTAATTATGAAAAATTAAAGTACCAAATGCGAAACGACATTCGAATGTACATAATATAATATAATATAATATAATATAATATAATATAATATAATATAATATAATATAATATAATATAAAATATTGGTTCACTTACCGCTTGCATAATCAATGAGTGTAACTTCTAGCCTTATATTATTTTGTAATTATTATTTAGTATGTTTGCATTATTTTACTCAACTTGTGCTTGTATGGCTATATAATTTTTTTTATTAGTGTTCTTTAAATATTAGTCTGTAAAATTGTATCAGCCTCTTTTGTTTCTGGTTAAGTGGAAGAGAAGGCCTGATGGCCTTAACTTCGCCAGAATAAATAAATAAATAAATAAATAAATAAATAAAGTAAATAAATAAATAAATAAAGAAGAAACAAACAAACAAACAAACAAAAATACATACAAACAAACAAAAGAAACAAACAAACAAAGAAACAAACAAACAAATGAATAAATAAATAAATAAAATTATTATTATTATTATTATTATTATTATTATTATTATTATTATTATTATTATTATTAAATTATCGTACTGTAGTACATATAATATAACTGTAAAAAGCGAGAAATTGATGCTGAAAATAATGCATAAATCACTCTTATCATGTGTAATATCTTAACCCTTCAAGTTATTTGAGACAAATTTTCCTTTAAAATAAAATCACTTTCACTAGACTTTAATAGAGCCTCTACATAGACCTTTACTATAATTTGTCCAGTGTGCGGAAGTTAAGGGACTTTTGAGCCATCTTGTAAGATTGGAACACTATTAACGGCGAAATAAGTGATTAAACATGTAATTAGCAACACAATTACCACAACTCTCCCAAAATTACAACACAAAAACAGAAGCAGAGTGACGCTACTTGGTTAGGAAGGTCTACATTACTTCTTTCCTATAGAGCATCCAAACCAACAATTTTAGCAAATGACGATAATGACGAAACAATGACGACGATGGGGATAATTATTAGGTCTGAGCCTAAATTTTTGGGATCTAAAAAAATTCAATGCGAGTTTTTTTCGAGGCGTGTTTTTTTACTATGTCGATAGGCTACTTAAAATAAGATTTTATAATTTTATTAAAAAGAAAGGAAACCTTGCAGCGTGCTGTTACCTGTAAGATTAAACCATTGCGTTGGTGTACCACACCTCCAAACAAATAGTGCCACGCTTTTATAAGATAACGGAAACAGATATTTATGACAGCAATCAAACCCAACACATCATGCCGCAGACACTCTGAAGATATTGCATATTCGCATCAGTCATTTAACGGATCCAAAGCAATATTTCATCATAGTTCTTTTTTTAATAATAATAATAATAATAATAATAATAATAATAATAATAATAATAATAATAATAATAATAATAATAATAATGTATTTATTCACACTGCAAATGGGTAAATACCTGGTGGCAATGGTAACTAATTACACTCAATAATTACAATTAATAATAATAATACTAATAATAATAATGAAGATAATCGTAATAATAATGAAGAAGATGATGATGATGATGATGATGATGATGATGATGATGATGATGATGAAGATAATAATAATAATAATAATAATAATAATAATAATAATAATAATAATAATAATAATAATAATGTGTTGTTTGGGTAAAGGGAGATAAGTCATAAAAATAAGTTTGGAGATAAATGAAAATTAAACTTCGGACCCTTATTGCAAATAATTTTCTACACAAATAAAAGACATCAACTGCTAGTATTCTTTTGATTTTTGGACACTCACTTGAATAATTTAACTTGTGTGTTCAACTGTAGGATTTACCTTGGCAGACTAATTTCGAAGTTCTTCATTGTCCAAAGCCTGACATTCTATTTCTATATTAAGAATACATTAGTAGCATTGGTTCGAATCTAGAGATCCTTGGTTTAAGACGTCGATAGCATTAATTATGGTGTTGAAAAAAAATTGATAACTGTGATGACATTATTATGACTAAGAGGCCGATGATAATGATGACGATGATGATCACAACGAAGATTATGATAATGAAATTGATGGTATTTGTTTATTTTTAAAAGTATATTATTTAACAACGCTTTATCAACTACTAGGTTATTTATTGACTTAGCGTCGATGGAAATGGTGATAGCGAGATGGTATTTGGCGAGATGAGGCTATGATTATGAACACTAAGGATGATGATTATGATGATGATGCTCCTGGTGATGATGATAACGAGTAATTAGCCTACTCTTTGAAATAGCACAATTGCTGAGTTTAATTTCATGGTAATACCATGATATCTTAATCACTCATTTAAAGTTTGTGTGACTGCAACCTGTGTATATTTTTGTGTGGTTTTGTGTGGCTTTACTTTGTTTATAGTGTTTTTTCTCTCTCTTTATTTCTTGTGTAGCTTTATTTTGTATATAATGTATTTTTTTTCCTGTTTATTTCTATTATTGTATTTGTATTCCTGGTATTGTGGAAGAGAAGGCCTGATGGCCTTAACTACACCAGAATAAATAAATAAATAAATAAATAAATAAATAAATAAATAAATAAATAAAACAAATAAATGATATGACGATTATAATGAATTAGAAAGTAATGGTTGAAAAATTAGCTTGCTGAGAGAAGTTGCCCTCATTAGCTTTCTTTCCTCGTCATAAATCCCATTTTTGTCTCTCCAGGACATGAACCCTGGTTTCTCTAACAGTTCTGCTAACGTATCTAATGTTTCGAAAAGAAGTGTACCATATTTAAAAGTTCTAATTTCACTACATTACATTCTTTCATTAGATTCGCATAGCTGTAAACTGTTATCATATCACCCAAGATTAGAAGATAAAACAGGACTCACCGACAAACACCAACAGGAAGACCAGTTTCGTTAACGCCATGTTGATTTTCTAGTTATTGTTTCTTCATGTTCAAAGATCTCGTTGCAACTGATTCTCTCACATATTTGGACTCACTTAACACGTGCTGTTTCTGATATAAGTGATAATGCAATTGTTTCTCGTCCCTAGCTACGCAATCAGGAATGAGTCTGCCTACAGATAAGATACTGGATACGTGACGTAGGCCTATTTCAATCTCTCTGGCAGTTCACCTATATTTCTTGGTATCTTCAGTTCAGTCATGGCAGACAGAAACGTCTTGTAGAATTATTCAAGATGTTTTCCGCCGCTGTTGAAATAAGATATCTTACTCGGGGAGGGGAGAATGACTTTCTTTACCTCCCCTATATTATCGACTTCCAAGTCTATGCAGTGTAAGGGAGGAAAGATATTTTCTGTGAATCGACACTAGACACATCTACAAATTGAGAGCCTCCCTGGTTTAGGGTTCCAGGCGAAAAAAAATAAAAAGCAGGACTTTTATCTGAAAAAGCAGGATTTTCGATGAAAAAGCAGGAAATGATAACGTGATACATGACAAAAAGTTATCTTCAATATTTGAGTGGCTCGGGCGTAAAACATGGTAACTGAGATTTTGGTCAAAAGTGAGATATCTTACATTGTGCGTCTAATGCAGTAGTTAGTTTTGCAATATCTCAACAGATGGCAAAAGCATACAGATTTTACTTTCCTGGTAACTATACGAACTCCTCATTTTATACAGATTGGAAGTGAAATAACCATGAAAATTTCAGCGAGCGATTAGCCCATGTTGTATGTAACAAAAAAAAGTGCAATTCCTACAAATGTTTTACCCCCTTTTATTCGGTAATTATTGCCAGTAGGATCGATAGAAAATCTAATAATGAATCATTTTATCCATCTGGCGTATTTCAATAGCATATAGGTTTAATTTAAAAACCACTAATTTGAAGCCATTGAACGATGCGATTAGATTCCAATATTATAGCCACAGTATAGAGAACATTCTTCTTATACTGTGTTATAGCTATAGATGGAGGTGCGAAGTAGTTCACGTATGGAGACAGACCTGAGTTCGTCAAACGCACCCACACAACAGGCAGAGAAGTTCGAGATGACGCCGAGATCTAGTAGGCTCTGAGGATGGTGTGATGAAGCACCGAAACAGCTGTAAGCTTCATAGACTTACATAATTAACACGAGTAAGTCCGCTAGTTAATCAATTACTTATTTGTTTCCTTTTCTATTATTACAATACCCCTATTCATTTCTGTGTAGTTTAGATGCATATAATTAAATTTTTACAAGTTCACATAAAATAGGTGTACATAAACACAGGGTCCCGCAAAAAGACCTGAACTTTTTAGGTTGGCAGTAACTGATTGATTGCTATTTCAGTTGCAATAAATTCATGGAACGCATCGCATCAAGCACTTGCCATGGAGATGTTTTTCAAAACAAATGATTCAGTAGTTGTTACGCAGCATACATTCCGACAACAGTTCAATGTGGGTCGACTTGGGCGCGTTCCTAGCCATAACACAATTTATTGTGGGTAAACAATTTCAGAACAACTTCTTCAGAATTAAAACATAAGTCAACAGGAAGACCAAGGACCGCCCATATGCCAAAAACACGGTAGGCAGGAAAGTGCTGAACTTCAGAGTTAGTCTCCAGGAGTGCATTAGGAAAAAACTGACGTCATTTGGAGTGTGTAATTTTCGAAACCTAATTTTGTTCTTTTGCATCAGTAAATGGCAATAATGTCTCTTTTACTCCAAAGTGAGCAAAATAAGTTGATGAAACAATATTTACTAAATCAAATTGATAATACGACAAATAAAGCAATAATGAATATTAAAAATTACATCTTTAAAATTGGGCTAGGGTGGTTATGGAATAGTTTAGCTACAAGAAATATGTCAGCAAGCCTAAATCTAATTAAATCAAGATGTAAAAATATAACTAGGCAAAATGATTTCAGTAGTAACAATGAAATGCGATCCCTAATATTTTTTAATGAATATAAAAAAATATGGGGAAGGAGTACATATATAGAAAATGTGAATATGAAGGAAAGATTTGGACTAGCTTGGTTTAGACTGGGGATTTGGAAATTAAGAAATAATAGAGGCAATATACCTCAAGGCACATGCCCATTGTGTGGAAGGAGAGAAGATGACATTCACATTGTTCTTGAGTGTCAAAATACTGAAGATATACGTAAGAAATTTATAAAAGAAAAATTCCTTCAAATAAATAAAGAAATAGCTATAAAAAAGCTCATGAACATTAATAACATAAAATTGCAAAAGCAATTAGGTTTATATCTTTTTTTGGTTAAAAAAATTAGAATGGATAGAATAAAGGAAATAGATGTGAACGAAAGTAATTAAGAAATATATAAATAAATAGTGAAACAATTGTAGTGTATGTGTATGTGTATGTGTATGTGTATATATGGTTCTTTCTTTTTCTTGTTATAGATGTAAAATTATGCATGGAAGAAAGTAACAAGTGTAGATGTATGGAGAAATACGAGGAAAGTCAACATCCCTTAATAATAAACAAATACACGGAAAATAAAATACCGGAGAAGATTGCAAAATTAAAAAATAGAAGGAAGGAAGCATTAAGGGAAAGTACAGTTACTGAGCTGACTAATAAATTCAAGTTTGGAAGGTACGCTTTGTCTAGACTCACAGATAATAACATATTTGACTTAGTTAGGAATTATTTGGCTATCTTTTTTATTTCTAAATTTAATAGTTTTGAAGGTACGTCAAAAGAATATTATGAAATAAAATTAAGGAATGAAGGCTTACCTACGAGAGAGAGCTTGTATGAACTGTATAAATACTTTTGTAAGGAAAGAGGTATGGAAGAAACTAGAATTAGAGATGATTTAGATACGCTAGCTGCACATTGCAGAGTGAAGAGGGAAGTACATCTTAGGAAGGTAAACCAATACTGATGGTACCAATATTCTAGAATGAGTTGAGTCTTGCACAATAACTGAAAGCTAGTGCAAGACAAAACAAATATGTTAATAGGTAAAACGTACAAATTGTATTTAAATAATTATATATCTTTGTGTAAAATTGTTGTATGTAATGTGTCTGTGATCTATTATATATAATAAACCAAATAATGTCTCTTTTCGATAGAAGAATAAAAACCAACTTACATTAAAATACAAATGTGCTGTCTCATTTCAAAAAACCTCGGATCTTTTTGCTAGGTTCTGTATATTACAATCATTTCTAATGCTATTCTCATATTTATTTTATGAAAAACTATATTTAAAACTGATATGGATGATCAAACATATCAGCAGTTCATAATGAGGCTCATTAGGAGAAACTCGACCTTTTTAATATTTTCCCCTTAAATCACTCAATCCTGCTTTAAATATTGCTTACTTGATAATTTTTCCCATAATTTTATTGGTTTTCTACTTACTCGTGAAGTACCAAACACTTAGGCCCGATTGTATAAACCATTTAATCTTAGCTCAGAGGCTAAATTGATCCTTGTTTCAGCTGAACTTGGAATTTTGTGTTGTATAAAGTCTAATCTGAGATTAATTTGTCTCAAACTAAAGTCAACTTTGACTGAAGAAATTTCTCCGATTAAGTTAGATGATCCAAGTTCAGTTATTTCTTTTCTGTTTGAAATATACGAGTGACAGATTGTGCAAATAAAATATCCATTATTATTAATATTAATAGATATGTTAGGTACATTTATATATATTTCTTTCAATTTCTTGCCTTAATACACAAACATTCTTATATTTTATAAGGCTCTATCGTGTTCAGCATTATCAAATAACATAACCTATAATTATATTATGTTTATAACAATCATTAATTATTAATTGATATGATAGGTACATTAATAAATGTTCAATTAACTGTATTACTAAACGAAAATTGTCGTTTTATAAAGCTTTATTATGTTTAGCAGTATCAAACGCCATAACATGATAACAACTTGGAGAACAGTCAGCCTTCTTCTTATTGTCCGCCATTATTTACATTACACAAAAAAAAAAACAGTGTCTGCAACAGAGTGTACGGAAAGTCGCCAAAAAGTAGTTGTAAAGTCGCTAGATTTCTCATTATCAACAAAGAAAGCTTACATTTTGTCACTATGGGGTGCTAAAAAGGTCACTAAATCCCTATTTAAGCAATATAAAAGTTAAAAGAAATTGTTGTTGAAAAAGAGTTAAAGTCGCTAGATTGGCAACACTGAACAAACCTGTATAACATGGTCCGCGCATCACGTATTTCACCTGTTTATGCGATGTTGCCAAATCATTTTCACGTGAACTTAGATTGCATTTGAACCAAGGTAATTTGATCGCAGAAAAGTTTTATACAATAGAAGAAGTGTCTGAACTCGGTTCACTTTTCGATCTTCGATCAAAGTTGATCTTTAGTCAGGGAGTTTTATACAATTGGGCCTTAGGGTGACCAGATTCACATCGATAAAAAATGAGGATTCAAAGCTTAAAAAACGAGAACATTGTTCGAAAAAAAGAGGACGGAAAATATGTACTTAGATTTATGCTTAGGCCCATATTATACTTTAAGGGGAGAGGATGGTATTTTTGATGAAAAATGACTGAATTTAAAAAAAATATATATATATTCTTTAAAATACTCTGTGATATGTGTGGATCGCCATTTTTAAACTTCCTGCATTATGGACTTTTAAATCACTCGCCCACTTTTATTGTTGTTTCCGGTAAATTAAATTTAAAAAAATTTTTTTTTCTTTAAAATACGCTTTGATATATGTGGAATGCATTGCATAACATTTTGTGGGTATTTGTGCCCTTATCGGATGTTGAGACGTCATTTTTAAACTTCCTGCGCTATTAATTTTTAAATCACACGCCCGCTTTTATCAGTTTCCAATAACTTCATTTTTTTTGCTACATTGCCAGACAAAATGGATATAATTTCTGCACTATTAAAGATACATGCATGAAATTTAGAACACACATTCTTTAGACTATTAGGAAACTTTTCTCTGTAACAGAATTTTGTTAATGGATTTCATTTAAAAAATACGTCCGTTTGTTTGCAAGAAAGGAAATCAGAAAATTGTTACTAAATTTTAATTGTTTATTTTACAAACGTAGGGACTAATATCAAAATTCTGTTACAGACAGTTTGTAGAACATGCTTTTGCAAATACATTGCAAAAACTGTTTGAATCTATCTTTAAAAACGGTTTAGTAGTAGTAGTAGTAGTAGTATTTATTTATTTAACCTGGTAGAGATAAGGCCGTCAGGCCTTCTCTGCCCCTCTACCAGGAGGTTCCAACTACAATATCAACAATAAAATTACAATTAAGTTAGTATTAAATTTACAATTACAATTACAAATAATATTACAATTAGTATTAAATTTACAATTACAATAAAATCAAAGTACGAAAAGATTACCTGAATAATTAAAGCTAGATAATTTATCATACAGAAACAAAGAATATTTTATATTTACTGAATTACAAATTAAATCTAGAATAACAAAATTGTATAGTGATGAAATTACTGAATATTGAAATATTTTGTGATAGATTAAAGAAACTATTTACAAGTAATCAGTTACTGACCAAGTGCCTAGTAAGTTTTCGTTTGAATTCAATTTTATTTCGACAGTCCCTGATGCTAGCAGGTAGCGAATTCCAGAGTCTTGGCAGTGCTATTGTGAAAGAAGATGAGTATGAGGAGGTGCGATGGGATGGTATTGTTAGTATTGTTTCATGACGAGAGCGTGTGTTCAGATTATGGTGGGAAGAAAGGTAAGTGAAGCGAGACGACAGGTAAGAAAGAATAGAAGAGTTCAAGATTTCGAAGAGAAAGAGAAGTGAATGTAAATTTCTTTTCTTATCTAGTTTAAGCCAACCTATTGCTTCCAGGGATGGGGTAATATGATCATATTTACGAACATTGCTTACAAAACGTACACACAAATTATGAGCACGTTGAAATTTCATTTTGTTGTCGCTGGAGAGGTCAGTCAGTAAAATGTCCGCATAGTCGAAATAGGGAAATGCAAGTGTCTGCACAAGGGACTTTTTTAAGCAAGAGGGGAGATGAACATTTATCCTTTTTAGCACATGGATAATAGAATATACTTTTCTGCAGGTTTCTGTGATTTGCATGTCCCAGTTGAGATTATTATCCATGTGAATGCCAAGATTTTTAATGAAGAACTGAAAGGGATATGCACTGTACTTACTTTAACAGGGGAAATGTCGAGGTATATATCGGTTTTAGTACAATCCTGCATTGGGTATATTTTTTTCAAATTTGGGCCCCCAAATAATTTTTTTTCAAAATATTTTTATTTGGTTGAGTTGCCACAGCTATGAGCTCTCTACATACAAAAAATTAATATTTTACACCAAATAGGAAAAAAGTTAAAAAAAATACCATCCTCTCCCCTTAAATTAAGTCAATATCTATTATTACAAAATATTTATAGTACAGATTTAGGCTTATATCATACTTAAAAGTATGTTAATATTTATTTTATTACAAAATAATTATGAAAAAACTTTATAATAATCATTTAACAGTTAACTACACATGAAAGTCACGGGAACAACAATAAAATTATTAAGCAGAACGGAAAATACCTATTTAGATTTACATTAGCACCTCGATTTACTAGCTACCTGTGAGCAATGACCATAATAAGGACGAACAAAGGGAATTATGACCATTGACAAAGAGTATATTCCATCGATGCTGCTGCCACCTACAGGCAAATTACTTGAAAAGGCGTCAAAGCAGCCAATTTAAAAATATCAGGCATACAAGTTACGAAAAGGATTTTTTAATCCTTAAGTACTCGCGTTGGGTCTATATGACCCGAGTGTTATTTCTTTCCTCTGTTTTCTTTGCTGGAAGGTAATATGAAGAGTGCCGGTGGTGTGTAATTTCTTCTATTGTTGAAATCTTTGAAACGGTCTGGCTGTAGTCATTGTTGAGTTTATCATTTAGCCCCAACAGCTGTTTATATGTGATTTGACCCGACGCGAGTGTGTGCGTTCTTCTAAAAGACAGGAAGATTTTGTGAATAACTGAGGAGATTTCTTTATTTATGCGTAAGTATTATTTGATGTAAGCTTTATATTATATTCTTCACATTTTCCGCGTTCATTTCAGCTGTATATGCAGCTCTTTTTATTATTATTTTCAAAAAATGTCAAAGAAAGTAGTAATAGACGAAGAAATTGCAGAGAAGTCGAAGTCGAGGGAATTACTAGTAACAGACGAAGAAATTGCAAGGGAGTTGAATACGACTCTCAGTAATGCACTAATGTAATGACGATGGTGAATCTGTGGGGGAACTTTCTGAGCTTGACGATGTCATAGATGAAGACACAGGTTCCTCCAAAAAGCCAGAAATTGGACGTTTTATAACTCTACCAAGGCTGAAGTTGATTCATGCGACCTATTGTGTTGGACGTAGAACAAGAAGGTGGCCGCTGGAGTGTTCTTCCATTTCATAAATGTTTCAGCACTTAACTCATATGTTGTTTATTATAAGATGAATACCAGAGAGAAGATACAAAGAAGAATATTTCTGAAGAACCTGGCTAAAGAAATTATTATGGAAAACGTTGTCAGGAGAATGAGTAATCCTCATGTATCATGCAGTCTCATGGCAAGAATAAAAATATTCCTAACGGAGAGAGGCGTTGAAGTGCCACCGAAAGAACAACAAAATCAAGAAACAAGAAGTGGAGCAGCATCTCAGACAAGAAAGAGATATCATATCTGCCCTAGCATAAATGATAATAAGCATTCAACACGACGTGCTGCTTGTTTGGGACATGTATGCAAAATTCACTGCAAAGTTGTTTGCACAATATGTGGAGAATAAGCCAAGAAATGAAACTCTGTTTTGTTTTACAATGTCTGATTGAAAAGTTTTAAGACTGAAGCCAGCAGTGCTTAATGGTTTACGGTGACATCTTAGGAATCGATGTAACAATTCAGAATGAACCCCTTTGAAGGGCATTCACTGCAGTAGCCTTTAGGTACAGTGATTTTTTATTACAAACCCAGTCAACATTTTTCAAGAATGTTTCCAAATCTAGGATAATAGTAGGAGTTTGTGTATTCCTCCAGAAGAGGACTGTAGTAGTCTTTAGGTACCATTATTATGAACCTAACCTTGAAATTTTTCAATCACACCTCGTAAAGAAACAGTATGGTTATAAGATTTCAAAGTCATGTTTTCACTTTTCTTTAGTTGAGATTTACAAATTTCATTGTATTTAAATAATTTCACTTTTTTAAAGTTGAGATTTACAAATTTCATTGTATTTTATTATGTTCAATATGAATAATGTACAGTTCAGAATAAACATATTTCATTTACTTCAGTTTAAACATTTCATTTACCCCATAATTTTGCCATGAATCCACGTCCACACCTTAGTTTGTGTCAATGGGTCAAATTGACCCGACGCGAGTGTTTATGTAACTTTCTACCAGGCAAGTACTTAAGGGTTAAAAATCCGCCCGGAGCACAGACAAAGGCCTGGAAAGGAGGACATGTCCGGATAAAAGAAGGCATCTGGTCATATTACAAATACTTACCACAGCATGCATTCCTTGAAAAGCAGAACTTTCTGTTGGGACTTTGAAGATTGCAAAAACAAGCCTTACAGCAGACAAATACATTCAATAAGATTAACATATTTTTAAGTTTTTAGTAGAGAAGTTAAATAACCTGAGAAAGATAGTTTACTAAACTGTGTATTATGGAGAAAACACAAACCATCACCTTCTAATAAGTTAAACCTTGACATCACTACACACTACTACAGTATGTATCATAGGATTAAGGGTATAGGAAACAACGCTTGTGACGATTTTCATTCAATTAGTTACTTACATTACCATTTGTAAGAATGATGGATACAGAATCAAAAAGGATTAATTATATGAATGATCTCCCCAGATTGAATTGGCCGCCATACACGTGTGTTGATAGTTATATCTTCAGTGGACAGTTGACTAAACAACATTAAGAGTAAGAAAACACAATTGCAGAAATGAAAAATTTAGAAAAATCGTTATGAAGACAAGAAGAGAGAGAACTGGAAAAGATGACATGTAATAGGAATATGTTGTTATTGTTGTTTTCTAATGCCAGGTGTTTGACAATAAAGTCATTTGACCTCTTGCACTCCAATATTTTTCAAAGATATTATCATGGTCAGTCACTGAAGCAGATTTTGAGGTGTTCTGAATCCATTTCTTGGTTTGAGTTGCACAATGGACAGTTAGGGGACTGATATATTCCAATTCTATGCAGGTGTTTGGCCAAACAGTCATGGCCTGTTGCCAATCTAAATGCAGCTACAGACGATTTTCGTGGTAAATCGGGAATTAACTGTGGATTATGATGCAGGTAATAGGAATATAACATGAAAATAAATGTAAGGTGAAAGCAAAGAGAGAAATACGAAGTCAAGCAGGTAACACAAAAAGAACAGTGAAGAATGTTTGTTGCAGGAAGGCACATATAAACAGAAAAGAAGCATTGGGAAGCTGCCTAAGATGACAGGAAAAAACCTAGACTAAGAAAATACTCATATTGTGATGAAGATAGTGATGTTAAGAGGAATTAGAGGAAGCATTGGCAGCAAAGCAATCACAATGATGATTTTTTTTATGATTAATTATGGTGAGAGTGACAATTTATGATTAAGTACATGATGTGGTAGTGGTTATGATGATGGCATTGTTTTCTTCACTTGGTTAGTTATGTTCTGGTATTCCTTCATACATCTATCTTCCTGAGGTAATTTTAATATTGTGATGTACCACGAGTTTCGTGATTAATTCTACCAACCAGATGACAACAAATGATGTAAGGAAAAAACGTGTAGTAGATGTGTAGATATACAAAATTTTATTGAAAGTAACACATAAAAATACAATAAACATCAATGAATTAGAAATTGACACGAAAAACTAAATGAACATCATGAAGATACGAATCATATATATACACTAAAGACAAACTAATTCAGGTTTATATACTACTTCCTCATGCCTTCCATACTTCGATGAATTACCGGTAACTAAACTAAATACACATCTACCAAACTTCCATTACTTTCCTTTTACAGAAATAAAGATTTCTGAAATATGAATATGATCTTCTTCATCGACCTCACATCAGTTCATGTAGGTAGAAGAAAATGATTACAACTTTATATCAGTTCTATAAAATAAAACAATCAAGGAGAGTTTTAATTTATAAAATATTGACAAGTTGTGTTGTACTAAAATAAATTTCTTTTAATTAAAACATTCTTCTTTCTGCTGTACATGTTAGCTACCACTGTACAGATTTCTCAACAGCAGTATGCTCGATACTGCAAAAGCAATCAGGTACGAGTTGCCCAGAAAGTGGATGACGCCTGATGTACAGCCAAGTCCTTGGTTGCTAATTGTGTACTTAAAGTCTGTAATACGTCTGCAGTCTGTAACAACAGAAATAAAACTCTGAAATTAATATACTTGAGGACGATAAAAACTGTCATCAGTTATAAGAAAGACCTTAAGAATTTCAGGCCTTTACCATCTTCTGTTCATGTCTTTAGAAATGGTTTCTCCCTTTCCATTTTCTTATGCTCTTTGGTCTAAAGCTGTGTGTCTGCAGGATGTCAGGGAAAAACGTGAATAGTACATTATGCAACGAGCCTATAATGGTAGTAATTAAGACGCGAGTATGTTTATGAAACGACCGCAAGTGAGTTTCATAATTTTCATACGAGCGTCTTAATTACCATTATAGTCAAGTTTCATACGATTTTTTATGCGCGAACATATTGATTTTTTCCGGCATTTGGTGAAATGAGTTTGCGGGAATGTGCTTTGTGAAAGGCTGGAAGATGACGGTGAATTGATGTTAATTTGTGTGTTGTTTTTTTCGACTGAGTTTAATATTGTCTAATCTCGCGCTAGTTGTCTTTCGATTGTATTTCCGAGAATAATCGATACTTGCGCTTTCATATTGCTACAATGGTATTTTCTGATTGGTGGAACACCTCAACTTTAATGAGGTCCATTAAAGGGCTGCTACCAAGTGTATAATTACTACATTTCGGCATGGTCGAGCATAAAATATTTTTACAGGTGATAGATAATGATAATATTTGTTATCATCAACATCTATTACAGTTATAATGTATCTCCACATTTTTTGTATTCGGGTTCCACCATAATTTTCTATTTTGTTTACCTGAAATCCTGAAAGAATGTTTAACTAGTAACTCCACTAATCTTGATATGAGAGAAAGAGACCTCTTGAGATGCCGAGACGTAGATGGGAGGATAATATTGAAATAGATTAGAGGGAGGTGGGATGTGACGGTAGGGACTGGATTAATCTTGCTCGGGATAGGGACAGATGGCGGGCTTATGTGAGGACAGCAATGAACCTCCGGGTTCTCTGTAAAGTAATCCTGATATTAACATCAAACAGTTCATTTCTCCCTCCTGATCTTAAATGGCCACCATCTGCTATTACTCCTTCCAGATCACACTCCACTCATGTTCCTTTCTGCATTATATATAGAAATAAATTTAGGATCTTTTCTACATCCTATCTTATTCTTCCTGCTCTTAAGGTGGATCTACATGATTAAACTTTTCTATCAACTTTATGCATTCAAGCAATGCATACAAGATAGAATGTTATGAATGTTGTTTTATTTAACGACACTTGCAACTGCAGACGTTATATCAGCGTCGCCGTTATGCCGGAATTTTGTCCTGCAGGAGTTCTTTTACATGCCAGTAAATCTACTGACATGAGCCTGTCGTATTTAAGCACACTTAAATGCCATCGACCTGGCCCGGGATCGAACCCGCAACCTTGGGCATAGAAGGCCATTGCTATACCAACTCGCCAACCAGGTCGATTACAAGATAGATATTTAATATTAATTAATTTATTATATAGCCTACTCTGTGAAGATGACGTTCAAAACGGTGCACCAATGCCATTGTTGGCTCATGGAAAACTTGAAGTATTTGTTGGGTGTATTCGTAAAGATTGTTCTTGTTCAAATTCTCTAAATTTTTGGATTGTTGCAGATAATTTACGTAAAGGAACAGCTACAAATGCAATACAAATAGAGGAGAATTATTAATAATTGTTATAACTATTATATTACTAACAATAATTCAATAATGACGAGATTTTGTACGAGAAGGTACTTATCAAGGATTACATACCAAAATAGTAACAAAATGACTACGATGAGGTATAATCTTATTTATTATTTCAGAAGTATTATTCTTCATTTTATTCTTCTGAGCATTCTTCCACAGAATCCTATCTCCTGTAGACACAAAATCTTCATGCATCTCAACTGAATGCGAGTTTTAAACTTGATTCTTTCAATATTCTTCCCAGATTGCATGTGTACACCCATGGAAAATTTAACCGTGTAGATGCAGCGTCTTTTACATTTTATGCGTTTCAAGTTATTGCAAGACTCTACTATTTTTCATACAGTATCTTCTTCTTCTTCTTCTTTTTCATATATTAGGACTCATTTGTTTTTTCAAATAAATGCGAGTCTCACATGTTACTGTCTGCGCCAACTTGCTCGGAAATCAAGATATTATCATTTTCATTTCATTTAGTGTTCTGCCCAAAGGCAAGTCTTTCACTGCAAACCCAGCTTTCTCCTGTCTTTCCTATTTTCTGCCTTTCTCTTTATATATGCCTTTATTGTTTGTTATTCTATTTCGGCTCTTATATTTTTGCATTGTATTCTATTGTTCATTATTACACTTTCAAAATATTTTCTTTAAATTTTTACTTTCTAACCTATTTAAAATCAATGTACTAACATTTTCTTAACTTCCTTCCCCCCTCATTAAAAAATAACAATCGCTATTCCTATTTAACACTTCACACGGTTTTACTTATTGGAATCCTCTTCTTCCTAATACAGATCATTTTAATAATCTTGCTAAATTTTAACATAAGTTTCAATTATACATCTTGATTACACACTTTTTAACACTTTACACCACTCTGGAATGTAGTTATAATAATCACTTTCATGTGTTAAAATAAACACTAAGTTGTAAATTACCGGTACCTACTTCTGAAGATGGCGGACATAAATATGAAACAAGTCAAATAGGTAATTTACAACTTAGTTTTTATTGTAACATATTAAAGTGGTTATTATAACTATATTCCTAAAAAAAAGTTTCACATTCACTTTGGCTTGGTCATCCATTCCTTAACCTCAGCAACACCCATTATGAACTATACTACTCTAAAAATGCTAACTACCCTTATAACTACCATCTTTCAGATTTTTATTTCTAAATCATTTTCCAAGATTTACTTCTTTACCATAAACTTCTACTGATAACTATATTAACTAGAAAATTTTAAATTTCCCATGGTCCATTTCAATCGACCTCTATATCCAAGTTCTCCTAAACACATTTTCATCACACTGAACACGATTTACCACCACTACCATCATCACATCACCAAACTACTGTATTACAATATGTTAATCTTACGAATCCTTTCCTTTCTGATACTTTTCTTACTTATGCCGCTCATGCACCAACTCCTTAGACTAACTTTTTCGGTCCTTATTTCTTTCCATTACAGGTGATAGATAAAATCAATGCTAATTGAAAGTGCCTCAGCAACTTGTAACGTGAAACGTTTATGCTCAAGTTGTTGTTGTTTTCTAATGCCAGGCGTTTGACAATAAAGTCATTTGACCTCTTGCACTCCAATATTTTTCAAAGATATTATCATGGCCAGCCACTGAAGCACAGATTTTGAGGTGTTCCGAATCCATTTCTTGGTTTGAGTTGCACAATGGGCAGTTAGGGGACTGATATATTCCAATTCTATGCAGGTGTTTGGCCAAACAATCATGGCCTGTTGCCAATCTAAATGCAGCTACAGACGATTTTCGTGGTAAATCGGGAATTAACTGTGGATTATGATGCATAGAGTTCCATTTTTTCCCTTGGGATTGTGTTATCAAATTTTGTTTGTTGAAGTCTAAGTATGTAGATTTAATAAATCTTTTCACAGAGGAATACGCAGATTTAGTAACAGGTCTGTAAGTAACAGTGCTGCCCTTCTTTGCTAAAGCATCCGCATTCTCGTTTCCCAGGATTCCACGCTCAAGTGTTAAAGGAATAAAATGTTACCGGTACCATGGAATCAACTTTTTTATCCCTGTGTCGTAGAAGTCTGTTGCCTGGGATCAGAACCAGTGTGTGACAACCGTCTGCACCTCTGTGGCGATCCCATGGTATGACAAATGTCTCAATTCTAGTGGGGAATACATTTAAAAATAGCTCAACAGTTACTGTATCTTTTCCAATAAATCTTTCCATGAAATCATGCATTTTTTCTGTAAACAGCCCCAGGGAACTTACTTTCTGGACGCGCCTCGTAGTTTTCTAGAGCTCTAAAACAGTTTCCTCTATTTAATTAAGTAGGGTTTGTTTCAAGTTCTTGAAATAATGTAATTTGACTAAGTTGGTGCATCCTAAATAGTTAAACATGCTAACTTATTCTTAACCTCTGATTAACTTGCAACTTCTTTATTGTGTTGACTAGTTTCGAAGTGATATCCTTCATCGTCCAAAGCCTAGTGAAGGTCCTGCGCTATCTTCTGGTTTCCTGTTGTGGTGGGGTGTGTTCATGATTGTGTCAAAAGGGTGTGTGTTTTGAAATTGTGTTGAGTGTTCAGAATGTCTTGTGGATGTGTTTTTGTAAGTTTCTAAATTTCATATTATCCTAGGGTGTCAAGTTTCTAGTTTTTTGGCTGGAATGTAGTATTTTCATATCAGTATCCATGCTGCTGTACTTGTGATTGAAGTTTGTGATGTGTTCTGCATACCGGTAGGTTAAATTGTTGTGTAGTTTGGTAATGACTGTGATATGTTCCTTGTAACGTGTTTGAAATGATCTTCCAGTTTGTCCAATGTAGAAATCATTCCAATTGTTGCATGGTAGTTTGTGTACACCTATATTATTTTAATGTACCGAAGTACATATGATATTTCCATGCAGATATTCTGCGTCATCATACGATGAAAGAGTAATGGAACGGAGAAAAATTCTCTCCGGCGCTGGGATTTGAACCCAGGTTTTCAGCTCTACGTGCTGATGCTTTATCCACTAAGCCACACCGGATACCCACCCCGGCGTCGGACAGAATCGTCTCAGTTTAAGTTCCAACTCTTGGGTTCCCTCTAGTGGCCGCCCTCTGCACAATGTCATAGATGTCTATGAACATAGGACTGAAGTCCAAATCCTGGCGCCGGAGAGAATTTTTCTCCGTTCCATTACTCTTTCATTGTATGATGACGCAGAATATCTGCATGGAAATATCATATGTACTTCAGTACATTAAAATAATATATATGATATGCGTAAATCACTTCGTGATTTAAGACGGCGCTTATTCCGTCGGATCCCGGCCAACTAGTCACTCATAACGAGTGCACCTCAGCACATGTGTGGACTTCGGTCCTACGTTCATAGACATCTACGACGTAGTGCAGAGGGCGGCCACTAGAGGGAACCCAAGAGTTGGAACTTAATCTGAGACGATTCTGTCTGACACCGGGATGGGTATCCGGTGTGGCTTAGTGGATAAAGCATCAGCACATAGAGCTGAAAATCCAGGTTCAAATCCCGGCGCCGGAGAGAATTTTTCTCCGTTCCATTACTCTTTCATCATTGTATACACCTGTTAAGTTGTTTTTTTTTATGTATATCTTGTCTGTGTGTCAAGATGTTTTTGTAGTGTGTTCTGTATGTTCTTAACAATTATTTATCGTACAGTAACTGTTTTAGATCTAAAATTATCTTTCCCCCTTAATGCCAAATAAAGTATCTTCCTTTTCTTCATATTACAAACTTTTAGAGCATAAATTTGTCACTTCTTGTAGAGACATTAGATTGTTCTACACAAATTGTGCACATATAGACACTCAAATATTTCAACTGTATCAGGTTGTTATTTGGATTCACAGATTGGCAATGTTGTTTTCTTACCTTGGCAATTATATTGTGGAGTTGTGCTCACTGGTGAAACAGAAATGTAGAGGGGCGGACATTGTGCGATGTATTCATAACCAGAGCAAGGATTTTCTAATTTAATGACATTTGTGCTGGATGTCTGCATGCACGTGATGTCATTATTATTAGTACTGGAAGTAGCATTGTCAGGGAACTCGTACTTCCTTGAATAGCACACCTTCAAGTCACCTGTACGTTCCTGTTGAACCTGAAAAACAGAAGAAGGAAAGCGGGATGTAGTACTTACGTACTATAGCTAAAATGGTTGTTTCCTCTACTTACAATATTTAAATAAACCTACTGTATTATTCTCTTCCTACATTCACTCAAACATAATGTTATTTATGTGCACGTTGTTTGCACTGACATATTGTACGGTAGTTTGCTTTATTGATCTATGACGTCACTACCATTTCACTGCATGTAGGTGTCCTATCTTCATTTCCGAAACCTTTTTCGAGTCAAGTTATATTAATTATGTGCAATTAATCTGTAGAAAACTCTTAGTTCTCGTCTTCTCTTACAATAGCATTGGTAATATTCTGTCACTTCTTCTGGTATGCCTGCAAGTCTCTTAAATAAGTAAATAACTTAATGTTTTCATGTTGCTTTCATTAGCTTTCTAATTCAGAATTCTAAATAGGTTTACTTATTTGTTGGACTTTTCCAGATGGAAAATAATTTGTATAAAGTATTTTTATTATTATTTGGTAATTTTCTCTGTTCGTACATAACTTATTTAAAGTCTAATATATTTTCTTTTTTGTAATTTCTCATCTTCACTGTTTATCTACTTGGAGGATTTTGTGAAGAACTGTTTTCAGAACATGGGAGGAGTGACAGTAGGAGGAAGAACATTTGCTGATGATATGTCGTTGTTAGCAGAAGGGGAGACGATACTAAGGGCTATGTTCTAGAGCTAAATGACAGCTGTGAGCAGTATGGGATGAAGATAAATGCAAACAAGACGAAGACCATGGTTGTGGGAAGAAAAGTAAAGAAGGTAAACTTAAAAATTCTAAGTGAGGCAGTAGAGCAAGTGGACAGCTTCAATACTTGGGGTGTACTATAAGCAGTAACATGAGCTGCTGTCAGGAAGTCAAAAGGAGGATAGCAATGGCAAAGGAAGCTTTTAATAGAAAAAGGAGCATCTTCTGCGGACCTCTGGAGAAAGAACTATGGAAGAGACTAGTGAAGTGCTTTGTGTGGAGTGTAGCATTGTATGAGGTAGAAACATGAACATTACGAAGAAGTAAAGAGAAGTGACTAGAAGCATTTGAAATGTGGATATGGAGAAGAATGGAGCACGTGAAATGGACAGACAGAATTAGAAATAAAGCTATGTTAGAAAGAGTGGGTGAAGAAAGAATGATGCTGGAACTGATCAGGAAGAAGAAAAGGAATTGGTTGGGTCACTGGCTGAGAAGAAACTGCCTTCTGTAGGATGCACTGGAAGGAATGGTGCTCGGGAGAAGAGTTCGGGGCAGAAGAAGATATCAGATGAAAGAAGATATCAGATGATAGACGACATTAAGATGTGTGGATCATATGAGGAGACAAAGAGGAAGGCGGAACACTATGAGTGAATGACTGTTAATCTATTATTGTACCGTAATTTATTATTTATTATAGACATGCCTAGGAAAGACTAAGTTTATTTTATTATGTTATTTGTTGCAGAATAAACTACAATACCAGTACAATATTAGATTAAATGGTACTGATTTCAGAGAATCTATACAGTAAGCACATAGTTTCTTGGTTTGGAATTTGATAATCATTTGAACTGGAAAATACATATAGAATATACTGAGCTCTGCCCTTTTATGCACTAAGATGTAAGATCCTTATCTTGTACTGGCAATATCAACACCCTTAAAATAGCATACTTTGTGCACTTTCATTTTATAATGAAGTATGTGTTAGTATTCTGGGACAACTCACTCGAAACTGAACATATTTTTGTTTTTATAAAAGAAAAGCATAATCAATCAATCTTCTTAATGTATCCAACTGTTTGTTGACAACATAAAGTCCACTATAGTCCACTGTAGTCTATTCAGTTGTTTTTCACGAGAAATGAGGGGTATTTTGATCGGTGTTCATTATAGATGCCTGTTGCTAGTAGCCAGAGGTGGGATGTAGTCAATATATACTGCAGGGCTGTGTCTTCTGCAACTGGTACTGATGATTTTAATTTACTTCTTTTGTAGTTTATGGATGGACAGTATAGAAGAATGTGTTCCAGATCTTCATCATGATTATTACACCACAGACAAGTAGGATTATCAGAAATGTGAAATAGGTGTAGGTACAATTGAGTGACAATGTGACCTGTTCTGGCTCTTGTTAAAAATGTTTGAACATGTCTGGGCAAGTTTTTGTACATTTCCAGGTCATTTGGTTTCTTTTGTACAGACTGTAAAATTTTTCCTTTGTCAGAAGAGAGCCAATTGTTGAGCCATAGGTTTGTAAAATGAGACTTTACTGAAGCAAAAGCATTGGATAGAGATATCACTTGAAGAGGTCTTGGTTGCAAATATGTTGCCTGTTTTGCAATATCATCGACTTTCTCGTTTCCAGGTATACCACAATGACTAGGTATCCATTGAAATGTTATTTCCTTTTAGTTTACTTAGTTGTTTCTGAATTGGAATAATTCTATGTGCATATAGGTTTGGTACATATTTAATTATATTAAATATAGCCCCCTTGGAGTCGGTAAGTATGCAAATAGATTTTTCAGAAATTTGAGTAACACACTGAAGAGCAGCATCAATAGCTAGCAATTCAGTGTCAAGACTGGAGGAGGATGAACATGGTATGAAATAACTTTCTTGATATTTTGGAATATAACACCCTGCTCCTGATGTCCCATTATTAGGATTTAGAGATCCATCTGTATAAATTTGAAGGTGATCCTTACATGTGCTGCAGAGTAGTTCCATGGAATCTAACTTAAGAATGTATGGAGGATCATTTTTGGAATGATTTCCTGGAATAACGTTAAGAACTGAAGGTAAATGACTGGAATTACCTTGATTTCGATTGCGCCTACTCCGAACAAATAGTTGGAACTTATTCGATGATAATTGACTCCAAGATGCTTCACAGAGTGAGTGAAGTCTCCGTTGTTATAACTTTCTCCTTGCCAGGTGGATCCACACGTTGGATTGGTCACTCGTAGTGGTACTAGAAAAACAAACAAGTTGTCATTTTTAATGTCTTAGTAAATTATAGTTTGTAATAATTAGTTTCAACTATGTTAATTTTGCTTTAGTTAAATGAGAAAAACAATTTGAAATTATTTTAAGAAGGCTTATACTTTCTGTTGGTTTATTCATTTCAAAAGCAAATGCTATATCAATTATAAGCAAATACCGTAACTCAGTATCATGTTACATACAGTGTAATGCCAGAATAACGAACTCGAGGGGGTACTGTAATTATTTTCGTTATAGTGAAATTTCGTTAAGCCGAAAATTGATCAAATTTGCCTACAAACTGTGTCCCATACTATGGAATAACAGATACTGTACCTGGGTTAGGTTATACTTTGTCCATATTATAATGCAACTTCAATAAGTATCGGTACTATAATAATGCATATGCGACAACTGAAAGTTCGATTTTATTAAATTGTTTCATGTAAATATAAATTCAAACCACAACAATCGCGCCTACAGAAGTGCATTCAGAAAACTCACTAAAACCAAGAGTGACCGATGCCTAGCAATAATTCATTTATTTTATTTTCTTTCGAATTAATTTTAAGTAATTTTTAACTGCTTATTAGATCTAATTTCGTTAAAATAACATTTTTTGTAGTGCGATGAATTATAATTATGTTAAACTGAATAGTTCGTTACTTAAGTGTTCTTTAAACTGAACATTTTTAACATGTAAATTAATAGTAAAATGGCTGGAACTAAAAAATTATTTCGTTATTCTGAAAAATTCGAAATTCTGACATTCGTAATAGCGACATTTCACTGTACTGTATTGAATTCAAACTATTAACAACGCCTTTCTATATACAAATTGCTTAACCACACAATCTCATGGACTCATGTAATGAGTAGGAAATCATATGGGCAATACCACAGAGATGATTCAGGAAGTTGCCTAACGGTCACTATATATAACAAAACATTTCTAAATATCAGAGGAATGCCATCTTGACTGTCCCAACAGACATCATGACCATCCTGAGATTCTAGTGATTGTTGCTGCAAGGAGTTCTACTTCTAGTGTTGGCAGCACTATTGGTACCAAAAATACCGGTACATTGCAAATAAAATCAAATACAGTATTATAAAAAGGACTCGCAGATGTAACATAACACACTATGTTAACATAGGAAAGCATAACCCTGTGTACGAAATGATGTAAGCATGTGTGTCCATCCATTCCACCCCACAACAAATACACACATAAGTACATAAAAAATTTCACATTACTGGTACTTTTTTCTTTTAGAAAATTTCCTGAGAAGAATGGACTTGCTCCCTTTCCGGTGGTGTTACTATGAATGACAAATAATACTGTATTTAACTTTATATATTGGTTTGCCACGTTTATACATTCATTCATTCACCTGCTTACTCACTCATTTATTTATTTATTTACTTATACTGATTTATTTATTTTTGTACACTTATTTTATATTATGGATATGGTTTTGTTATTTTAATGATACCGTTATTTTCATTTAATTACATTTGTTTTTCTGTTTGTGGTTAAATGTCTCATCTCCCATCACACTAAATAATTACATTAAAACTTCGTCTGTAACTGAATCATTTTTCTACACAACTAATTTCTTCCATGAAAGGGTAACTTACTTCAAAGTTTACGATAACCATAACGGTCACATATTTTTCAAATCTCGCTATAAGCTTTCCAAGCACATACTTCATTGCATTTCCTTGTAGTAGCTTATTATCATTATGCTGCAAATCAAGATTTCAGATATAACTCCCTGTAAAGTTGAGAGCGTTGGTACGTTAAACCAAAGGTCCCGGGTTCGATACCCGGCTCCGGAACAATTTTTCCTCGAAATTATTCAAATCAACTTTACAGGGAGTTATACCTGAAATCTTGATTTGCATAATACACGTCACTGTTCGTTAACAGAAAACCACAATTTAAGTCACACGGAGTTAGTGTGCACTCGAAGTTGGTTGCTTGACGGTTGTCAGCCCACTTTGAGGTCTGTGGATATAGAGGGAAAAATTGGATCGGTGTCGGTTAGAGTTCCCGGGTAGCTCAGTGGTAGAGCGTTGGTACGTTAAACCAAAGGTCCCGGGTTCGATACCCGGCTCCGGAACAATTTTTCCTCGAAATTATTCTTATTATGCTGTTAGTTACATTGAATAATATTTTATTTCCTTTTCATTTCGGAAAGAATTCTTTCATTCATTCGTCATAACAATGACATTATAAATTTAAGCACGCAACACACACTATCTCCAGCATCTCATAAAGTATACTGTAATTCTTTTTATACCTCGAATCTTCATGAACAAAACTCATTATATCTCATTGCCTCATGAACCAAACTATCTCTCAGCATTCCACAAACAAAATATTTTTACATAATACTGATATCAGACAATTTTGTAACTCAACATCTCATGAACAAAATTCTTTACCTTCAAAAGTGCGGAATGATACATTTCCTGGCAACAGAACTAACATTAGAAGTACGATTTCCTCTACAATCTTCTCTCCTAAACGAAATACGAAATGCTTCACATTTATATGAAGGATTGAGAATTAGAATAGATTATCCACTCTTCGTCTTCCTTCTTGTCTTTAAAATCCATAATTCAGAACGACTTAAATATTGAAATGTTAAGCATACAAAATGTCATCCAAACTGAATAGCTGTTTATATCAACAATGGATTCCTACTAGTATCTTGGCAACAAACCTGATGACGTAGATGAAAACGCATTTTAACGTTAAAAAAAAAAGTATCTTCAAATTGTAATTAATTAATTACAATATACTATTTATACATGATCTCACGAACCTGAAACTTATACGTGTAACTATAATAATATATATCCCAGCATCCCTTTTTATATCACAACATCTCACAAACAAAATACTTTTTACATCTCAACATTTCAAAACCAAATATTTTTACCTTCTATTATTAAAATTACCTGCTTTATATCGGAGTTGAGCTTACCTTGTCCAATTCTAGTCACAAGATTATCAATGTAGACGGTCAAATCTGTAACAGTTCCCTGGTAATTATTTTGGATGAAATCTTTTGTAGGATCGTCCACTAATTCTGCGTAGTTTTCCATATTTCCGGGAGCCAGGTACAAGAATTTCACATCTGAAACAACAGGAACGATGTAATTTGTAAAGGAAAAGTGGAGACATAGGAAAGTAACTTGGAATGCTGAGTATAAGAAACCCATTACCGTACCTATTGCTATGAAGGGCTGGAGTAAACAGTTAATAAGAAATTAATGTAACAAATATGACATTCACTTTCTCTTTGTATATTTTAGGTGTTAGACAACAGTTCGGTTATTTTGTCGTGTTGTGAATATTCTGTACTCCCCTTCTTTGTGACGAGAGTCAGTATTTGCTAGTTTTTAAATTACTCTATACATAATTCTGTAACAGCGTATTGCATTGCAATTTTCCTTTATTTGTAGCCCTTTATTACATTATTTTTAATGACGTATTCTACTTCATTTAAAAAGAAATCTTCGTTGTAAAAAAACAGGAAAATAACTTAAATAATACAAACCTGGAAAGACTTCCCTAAATTGTTTGATTTTGTCCTTTGCGATTGTCAAGTCATTGTCACTGAGACTGATGGCATTTCTGGGCATGAACACGACCACTGTCGACCTTCCTCCTGCGATTCTCTGCTCTTTCTCATACGCCAGAAGACCTTCCATACTCAGCCATAGTTCTTGTTCCAGAGCTTGCGCAATATCTATGCCAGTCTCATCTGAAATTATGACAAATGAATTCAAGTCTGTGCGAGCAATAATGTAAATCGTTGTTCATAACATACCTACAGATAACTCGTTTATGGGCTGTAGTTGTTTATAAATTGCATTATTTAAAATATCAAGATTGCTCACAGCAACTACAGTACCAAGGCACAGCTGTGGAACTGTCACATGTTTCTATATTCAGTAAAAGTGAATGAGCAGAGTCATCTGAACTTAGGAGACAGAAACCATAATTATGTGAGCAATGAAATTATAAAAAAATGTCGTTTTTAAGAATTCTTTTCACAATATTAATCAATTGGGTGTCAGAGTGTTATTTTACATGCCAGAAATTCAGTGTCACACAAGAAAATTGTAAAATATTGTAAAAATTGTAAAAATTTGTAAAAATGTAACTGTTATATTGTAAAATTTTGACTTGTTCCACATCTTAAAGCTTCAGTGCTCATGTAAGATCTATGGAATATAAGAAATGAAATGAAATGAAATCTACAGCTTTATTTCGCTTCTAGAGTAAACCATAATGTAATGTACTTTAAATGGCTGCAAAAGGGTATCTGTTGGATACAGGGGGGAGAGTCATTAATCCTTCCCATTGAAGGCTTTAAGGAACCAACCTGGACAAATACCCAATGTCCCATCCCTACCTTCCCGTGGTGCAGCTGTTAGTAAGCATAATTTTACGAGCTGAACTAAAGGGAGGGGCTACTCAACCATTAGCACTGGTCAGCTTGATGAGTTAATGACTGAATTTGGTATAATTTTTCTCTATCTAATACCTAATTCCCTCTTTACTCTTTCCTATCCAGTCCTCTGACTGAACTCTTACTTTCTTCGATCCCGACGGCATTAAAGCATTCGAGGCCTAGGGGTTCATTTCCCTTTCCTTCCTCCTCTTTCTACTTTTCTGTTCCTAGTGCTGACCTGCTATGGCACTAAAATCGTCCTCCAGTGGCTTAAGGAGGGAAAGCTGGTGATCAACAAGATCTCCCAGCTAGGTCCAGTGGACCCGTCGACCAACAGCAGGTGTGGTCCTCCAGACATTCTGGGGGTTGTGTGTGAATGAAGTAGCCACCAAAACGTTAAAATATGATGTTCACTTAAATCGACTACAACTTGCCATTTGAAAATCGTCTGTAGCTGCATTTAGATTGGCAACAGGCCATGATTGTTTGGCCAAACACCTGCATAGAATTGGAATATATCAGTCCCCTAACTGCCCATTGTGCAACTCAAACCAAGAAATGGATTCGGAACACCTCAAAATCTGTGCTTCATTGGCTGGTCATGATAATATCTTTGAAAAATATTGGAGTGCAAGAGGTCAAATGACTTTATTGTCAAACACCTGACATTAGAAAACAACAACAACACTTTAAATGTAATCATAACATAGAATGTTTATTTTCTCATTGTGTACGTATATGTATGTTTTTTTTTTAAATTAGGTATTTAACGATGCTATATCATCTACTAGATTATTTAATTGGAATGGTCATGGAATTGGTGATGGCGAGATGAGGCCGAGATTTCGCCATAGATTACCTGACATTCACATTACGGTTGAGGAAAACCTTAGCGCAGCTCTGGATTATTAGGCATATCCCTCTGCCAAGTGAGCTACACTGGTGGTTTGTATATGTATCAATTTGCCTTTTTTATGGTGTGGGCACATTACTATGATCACGACAAAAATATGCATTTGTGTATTAGATTATTTTATCATCCTATTGTGCCCTCCCTCCACCTAAGGAAATCATTCTATCTCCGCCTATGCTCTTAATACTTAATTTTTTTTGTCAACTTAATGTTGCAATGTAGATCAGAAATCTGTAATGTATGAATGAGATAACTTACGTGTATTGTACTGGGTCTCATCGAACCTATCAACCAAGTCGAGAGTGGAAGATGAATCATTAAAGAATGGAGCTCTGGTCTTCCCATCAAGCACTGTGAGTCGACTTCCATATTCTTCCAGTTGAAGTTTATCCATCAGATAGCTGTAACAATCAATAAAGATGATTCCAAAAAAAATTTTTTTTTAGCATTATCTTTAAATTTACATTGACAGATTATTAAAAATGTACATACAGCATACACAATTTTGCAGCTACAAGTTTTAACCTAAAGCATGGACAAACAACAGTAAAGAAGCAATATGTGTAAGGGGAGAAAGAAAAAAAAAAAATATATATATATATATATATATATATATATATATGTATATATACTCATTCTCTTCTCTCATGATCACACATTTATAGCCTACCAGTACTATGTTTACTGAATGTTGTGCTGTGGTCACTGAAAGTAGAGTCTTGTGGACTCACTTTTTTTAATTACCCTTTTCATTTTTATTTTCTCAATTTTTGCTACAACAATCTTTACTCTTTTCATTTTTATTTTCCCAATTTTTGCTACAACAATCTTTACTCTTTTCATTTTTATTTTCATAATTTTTGCTACAACAATCTTTACTATTTTAATTTTTATTTTCCCAATTTTTGCTACAACAATCTTTACTCATTTCATTTTTATTTTCGCAATTTTTGCTACAACAATCTTTACTCTTTTCATTTTTATTTTCCCAATTTTTGCTACAACAATCTTTACTCATTTCATTTTTATTTTCATAATTTTTGCTACAACAATCTTTACTCTTTTCATTTTTATTTTCCCAGTTTTAGCTACAACAAACTTTACTCTTTTCATTTTTATTTTCCCAATTTTTGCTACAACAATCTTTACTCTTTTCATTTTTATTTTCCCAATTTTTGCTACAACAATCTTTACTCTTTTCATTATCATTTTCCCAAATTTGCTACAATAATTTTTACTCTTTTCATTTTTATTTTCTCAATTTTTGCTACAACAATCTTTACTCTTTTCATTTTTATTTTCATAATTTTTGCTACAACAATCTTTACTCTTTTCATTTTTATTTTCCCAATTTTTGCTACAACAATCTTTACTCATTTCATTTTTATTTTCATAATTTTTGCTACAACAATCTTTACTCTTTTCATTTTTATTTTCCCAGTTTTAGCTACAACAAACTTTACTCTTTTCATTTTTATTTTCCCAATTTTTGCTACAACAATCTTTACTCTTTTCATTTTTATTTTCCCAGTTTTTGCTACAACAATCTTTACTCTTTTCATTTTTATTTTCCCAATTTTTGCTACAACAATCTTTACTCTTTTCATTTTTATTTTCCCAATTTTTGCTACAACAATCTTTACTCTTTTCATTTTTATTTTCCCAATTTTTGCTACAACAATCTTTACTCTTTTCATTTTTATTTTCCCAGTTTTTGCTACAACAATCTTTACTCTTTTCATTTTCATTTTCCCAAATTTGCTACAATAATTTTTACTCTTTTCATTTTTATTTTCTCAATTTTTGCTACAACAATCTTTACTCTTTTCATTTTTATTTTCATAATTTTTGCTACAACAATCTTTACTCATTTCATTTTTATTTTCCCAATTTTTGCTACAACAATCTTTACTCATTTCATTTTTATTTTCATAATTTTTGCTACAACAATCTTTACTCTTTTCATTTTTATTTTCCCAGTTTTAGCTACAACAATCTTTACTCTTTTCATTTTTATTTTCCCAATTTTTGCTACAACAATCTTTACTCTTTTCATTTTTATTTTCCCAGTTTTTGCTACAACAATCTTTACTCTTTTCATTTTTATTTTCCCAATTTTTGCTACAACAATCTTTACTCTTTTCATTTTTATTTTCCCAGTTTTTGCTACAACAATCTTTACTCTTTTCATTTTTATTTTCCCAATTTTTGCTACAACAATCTTTACTCTTTTCATTTTTATTTTCCCAATTTTTGCTACAACAATCTTTACTCATTTCATTTTTATTTTCATAATTTTTCCCAATTTTTGCTACAACAATCTTTACTCATTTCATTTTTATTTTCATAATTTTTGCTACAACAATCTTTACTCTTTTCATTTTTATTTTCCCAGTTTTTGCTACAACAATCTTTACTCTTTTCATTTTTATTTTCATAATTTTTGCTACAACAATCTTTACTCATTTTATTTTTATTTTCATAATTTTTGCTACAACAATCTTTACTCTTTTCATTTTTATTTTCCCAGTTTTTGCTACAACAATCTTTACTATTTTCATTTTTATTTTCCCAATTTTTGCTACAACAATATTTACTATTTTCATTTTCTCGTGGCACACCAGAGGATTATTTGCGGCACACAGATCATACCAAATATTGTGTCCACATTACTTCAAAATTAAAGAATTAAATTTTTATTTCCAGTACTGAATTTTATGCGATTAAAAGTGGGAGTTTTATGTGAAGCTATAGCATTAGTAACTGTCCCGTTTTGAGCTTCAGAAATTCTAGTAACATTACATTAAGCATAATATTCACAATTTAGTCAAAGCTACACACCATAATAAATATTATTATTTTCATTTCGACACATACTGACCTCAAAATGTACTTCATTTCCTTGTAAGTCCAACTTCGGTCAATCACAAGTGTCACATTGGCGTACAGAGCTGTATTGGCATTGCTGGTTGTTCCACGAGGACTGATCTGGGTTGATGTACATGTATTCTGAGGCATTTTGGCTGAAAAATAATAATAATACTCTAAATAATAACATTATCACAAATTTATACATCTTGATTATACACTGTTAACACTTTTTATCACTAATGATTCGTTATTTTGTTAAACAAACAACTTTACTATGGTGAATTGAAACTAATGTGATATTTTACCTTAAAATAAATCTTGCAACACAGTGTACTATCAACGATTTTCGCAATTATTCAATTGAGTAAGTAAAAAGCAAGTCCACATACCGACGTAAGAACTCAGCTCAGTGACGGCATTTTCTGCAAACTGTTTTATAAGCTTATCTGTCATAGTGGCTGCAGAAAATGTATGCAGATCTAGAACACTTGCAAATCTGTATGCCTGCAAATAAATCAACAGCAAACAATTTAAACAAATAGGAATAACAATTTAAACAAATAGGAATAACAATCAGTATTTTGAAAATGCAGTTCTGCTTCTATTATCAAAATAAATAATAAATTTTCCTCTGAATACCCACTGAGTATTGGTGCGCCCCAAGGATCTGTTCTTGGTCCCTCATTATTTAATTTATTTATTTATTGGTCTGACCCATTATTTTGGGTTTGCCCTGCGACACAGAATAGTTCACAATAAAATTTAAAATGAAAAATTATATAAACAGGTTTCAGACAAAAGTGATTAAGACATAAAAAAAAAAAATGAACCAAGTATAATTTAAATTGAATATATGCCATAAAGATGGTGACGAAATATCGCTACAGAAAATTTTATAATGGTGGTGACGATGGCATCTTGAAGATCTCTCGTCAGCTTGTATTTTTCTCTCCACTTTACAAAGGCTTTCGGAATGGTGCCTCTCGCTCCGAAGAAGAGACCGGTAACTGTGATTTTTTCAGTGTTGTATTTCGCTGACAGATACTGAATCGTGGGCTCGTAGATTTTCTTTTTCTCTTCGTTCACTTCAGATGGTTGAGTGGCTGAGATTTCAAATCTGATCGTAGGATCAATTATTTCGGCTGTCTGTTTATTCCTATTTATAGCTATGATATCGATCCTACGATTGCTCCCACCATCAGCAATACAATGAACTTCCTCGTGAATGTCTAGATTTTTGGATTGAAGTGCATCTGCGATCATAGAACGTATGATGTTGTGACCTTTTATTCTGAGTACTTCTCCCTGTGGGCAACTCCCAAGCACATGTGGTAAAGTTTCATACTCACTGCAGTGCCTACAGTGGGTTGTGCCTGTAGAGCGACCAGGGAGAGAACGTACTGGTGCCACCATTGCAGCCATTTATTTCTGTTAATGACTTAGAGCATTACATTGACTTTGATTGCTTAGTAATGTATGCTGATGTTTCCTAGGCTATCTCAGGCATCTGTCTGGATATTCTAAATATCAAAATCATGAATATCATGGAAGCCTTTAAAAATTGGTGTGATGCTAACAGACTCATAATGAATGTTGACAAGACAGATTATTTTTTCATAAAAGTAGCATTTCATATAATTCTGAGTTAATAAGTGCATCTAATTTGAGTTTTTGGGCATAATTCTCGATGAGAGTCTCTGTTGGAATTCCCATCTTTTTTTTTTATTATCCAATTTAATAAACCCTATTTCACCCTGAGGTATATTAGGGTTATAGTCGGTATCAAAATACATATTTTATAAGCAATAAACAATAATAAAATTATAATACAAAATTGTGGTCAAGGTTACAATTCACATGAATTATGTACAAGAATGCACCTTAATGAAAGAATGGGTCGTTTCATAAAGCCTCAAGGCATGTCTCTATATTTATATCTAATGGTTATAGGAAGAAATATATATATATATATATATATATATATATATATATATATATAATAGCTGTTAAACATGTTATTTTAGAAGCAATAAATAGCTATACTAAGAGATGGCTTAAAATTTACGAATTAAATACATTATTTAGTAACAACAATTGGCAATAATCAGGTATTACAAGAAATGGCTCAAAATTAGAAATCAAATGCCTAATTAAAATAAAAATTAAAACCAATAGTACAATATTACAGTATGCGAAATTGAAGACTTACAGTTTCATTATAGTTGATTAGAACTAATACGATTTTTTTCCCCCGGAATAATTTAACATTTCACAGTTTCACGAATATTCTATTCAAGAAGGACATGAAATACTTGTATGATTTGGAGTTTGTAAGTATATTGGTTAACGGTTTGGTAAATGTATAATTTGAAGTGTTCAGTAACAACTCAAGCTTGTATCTTTCACGGCAAAAGACTGGACAATCATATAATACATGTTTGACATCTTGAGATTCCTCCCCACAAATGCAAGCTTCATCGTCTTTAATATGGAATCTATTTAAGTATTCCCCGAATTTTCCATGCCCAGTCAAAAACTGTGTCAGTACGAAATTTGGCGTTATTATTTTGACTATGTTTCTAGCAAAGTAAACAAAATTTGTTACGCTAATAGATATTTGAAGTAATCTTTTGACTGTACAAATTTGTTAAATATGTATTTTGCATATGCTCAGTCTGTCTTATCCTATAATATACCGGTAATGCTATTGAGCAATGCAAGCAATGTTCAGAAGGTTTCTATCATTCAGAAACGCATTTTACGAATTATTTTTAATTTAAATCAAAGAGAATCTCATAGAGACACTTTTAGATGTTATTTTAAAATTTTAACAATTACTTCTTTATTTATTTATAAAACAGTTCTCTTTTACAAAAAGAAATGCGAAATGTTTAAATTAACTGAAGATGTTCATACGTATTATACATAGGTTGGATAAAAAGTAATGGCAACACTGCTGTCACGTGACGATGGTGCGTTAGAGAGCTGCCAGCTGTGTGGACATGAACAAGGACTGTTAGATGAGTTAGTGCAGCCAGCGGTGACAGTACTCTGTCAATCTACTGCAGTGTGTAGAACGTTGATTTTCTTAGGGATAGTGCGAGCGCCCTAAGACCATGTTTACAAAACTAGAGCAACGTTCCAGGATCAAAATTGAAGTGACACGAGGTCGTAGTGCACAAGAATGTTTTCAGGGACTGCATGAAGCATATGCCGATGCAGCGTTGCCATATCGCACAGTGGCACGATGGGTTAAAGCATTCCAGGAAGCCAGGGATGCCGTTCAGGACAACCTCTGTACAGGACGACCCCGCGTGGAGGACAACACAGTTCAACTCCTTGCTTCCCTGTTGGATGCTGATCGCCGATGGACTGCGCAGCGGAAGTCTGAGTATGTCACAAAACTGCGCTCCACATTCTGCAAGACATTGGTGGTACAGAATCCCATTATTCTTCATGATAATGCAAGGAGTCACACTGCTGCAGCTGTCAAGGACCTCTTGCATCACTGGCAATGGGAGATTCTGGAACATCCGCCGTACTCACCCGATATTAGACCATGCGATTACGATCTTTTCACCAAAGTGAAAGAACTACTGCGAGGGACCCGGTACAATACCAGAGATGAACTTATCCGTGCTATAGGGCAGTCAATACGGAACATCAACAAAGATGGACGCACTGATGGTGTACGATGCCTTCCAAATATTTGGCAGAAGGTAATAAATAAGGGGGGCTACTATATAGAAGGTACGTAAATGTTGTACCCCTGTGAATAAAGCCATGTCAAAAAATATCGAACTGTTGCCATTACTTTTTATCCAACCTTAGTACAAGGAAAAGGAATTAAATATTTACTGATAACTACAGGACATCTTATTATTCAAAGTCTCCCGTTGTTTCTGTCAGTTACATTGTAAATAAATTACCACCTGACATAATGCAAATTTGTAACAAGAAGTTTATTGTTTATATGTTAAGTACTGGTTTGTTTACCTGTTCCAGCATGACTGTATTCTGTGCTACTTCAGAATAGGAATCTTTACGCATGCAAGCACGATAATTGGTATCAATTCCTTCTTCCGAGTAAAATGAGGCAAGTACCTCTGACAGTTTTAACTGCCTGTTTGCCAAGGAATTCCAGTTCTCAATTTTCGTTCCCAGTATGAGACCTGTAAATATGAAGCACAAATCTTGTTACTGTAAAGAAAAATTACATTACAATTACAATAGAATAGGAGTGATTTATTAAGAAAATTATTAAAGATTCATTTAGAAACAAATTAAACGAATTATCTTTGCATCAAAAATGGATGCTCCCTGACCCTAATGATCGTATTTTAATTAATGATGGCATCAAGACACAAAATACGCTAAAATTATTTATTTAAATAGACTTTTATAATGAATAACATAACGAAGGCACATATTGCATTGATATAAATGTTTATACCTGCATCTCATTGCATCTCAGTTTTAAAACATAACTGATATTTTATTCAGTGAAAAATTAGTACCGGTAGTATACTTTACACTATATTCAGTAGTGGCATTCTGTGTTTTCTGCAAGGTCCGGTCACAGACTATTAATACTACCAGGGGCCTGTTTCTCCAAAATACTAGTTTAGTAGTTCACCAGCAATAAACAGGCAACAACAAAAGGCTATTATCATAGATCCAACTATACGCATGGAGAGAGATCTAAACCAAGCTCATCAGGTTGATCAGGAAAAGAGGGCCATTTATGAACCTTGTATTCCCTACCTTAGTGCCAAGTATAACATCCCTCTCTTCAATTGGTCAGTGACAGGTTTATTTTTTGGTGCTCGGAGTTCTTTACCAAAATTTACATATCATTTTTTAAAACAATTATCAATATCATCTTTTGAAATTCAAAAAATCATCTCGCAAATTCTCAAAGATTCCCTGCAGATTATACAATTTCATTTATACTACTCAGAAGGCCTTAATTAAGGATATGCTAATTTTAACTAAAATCTTTTTTTATCAGTATAATTTAGTCATCTTCTAAGATTTTATTTTACAATTGATAATCAATGGTGCTTAATTATTACACTTTATTTTTACAACAATATTCATATTTAATTAATTGTATTTGTTTGCTATTCATTTCCGGATCCTCGTGGTCATCCTTAATTAAGGCCAGATGAGTTTTTCTCTCTCTCTCTCTTTCTTACAAGAGTATATTTCACCAGCTCTAGTAGATTCTGTTTCTCAAACTATTTTACCAGTCTAGTAACTTGTGACAATTTTTCACTAGTCACATGATTTCTTTCACTAGTCAGCTGATTGAGTTCATTTGTTTATAATCATTGGTAGGTATTGTTATTTGAGGTTAGAAGGCTCAGTTTTTTTGTGTTTTGGTTTTGATTTCTCTTTTCGGTTAAAATTCCATCAATTGAAAGCAAATTAACTATACTCAATATGATTGATGAATCAAAGTATATACTTACTATTCGGTGCTTTTTCAAGCAGAATAAGAAAAAATTATAAAGTAAACGAATGGACAAAAAATGTTGTAATGTGTGAGGCTGTGGAACTGATACAGTACCTCAGAACAAAGATTATGCATACATTAGGGACACTTACTGGACCAACATTAAGAAAGCAACTTTGATCAGCACCAATTCAAGTTCACAGTATCATCATAGTCTAGTATATACAATCACGAAGCTTGAGTTGTGAGGGTGTTAGGAACAAGAGACTGAGCCGGTACTATTTCACATTGTATGTAATGAGGCGATATTAGAGATCCTAGTGGTTAGCAACTATCTATGGATGCATATTTACTACGTATTGAGCTTAGTGACTGTATATACTAGACTGTGGTATCATAATATAAACATATTATGTAGTTAGTGGGTCTACTGCCGACATGAATGCCACTTATAACTTGATGAAAAATTCGCTTTTTTTTTTTTTTTTCAGTTTTATATTTTATCTATTCATAAATTAGTGTCGTTTTATATTTAATTTGTAGGCTAAAGTTGACAATGCCAGAATAACTGGCAGTGGAGGAGGAAAGCCAGCAAAATTCACTGCAGTTGATGAATTGGCATTAGATTATTAGGAAAATATTCTGCATGTGTTGCTGGTCTAGGACAGAAAAACCTGATGACATTGGAAAATAATCAATATCCCAATTTGTAGAGTATTTGAAGATTTGCTGATAATGCATGACTTCTATTATATGTCTTGTTATGGCAGGTTCCACTATATTTAACAACTCTCCAAGCTTTTCAAAATTCAAATTATGGTTTATTTAACAATGCTCGCAACTGCAGAGGTTATATCAGCATCGCCGTTGTGCTGGAATTTTGTCCCGCAGGAGTTCTTTTACATGCCAGTAAATCTACTGACATGAGCCTGTCGCATTTAAACACACTTAAATGCCATCGACCTAGCTCACGATCGAACCCGCAACCTCGAGTATAGAAGCCCTGCGCTATATCAAGTACGCTACCAAGGCTGACTCCAAGTTTTTCAGCACTCCTGTAAGGAGTGTTCTTTCTCGATATAGTTTTAGCTCTTCTCACAACAACTTCATCACTTCAGTCGGATCACTAAACCACATGTATTAAAAAAATAAATACAATATTTTGTTTTGATTCTCTGAGAAAGGTTGTCACTGGTAACTGATAATATAGAAATCACCAGTCTTTAGAGTCTTGTAGGAATATTCCTGTTGAATACTAGTATAATCAACTAGATTAGTATTTTGAGAAACAGAATCACTTATGAACTGGTGAAATCGACCAATATTACTAGTCTGTGAACTGGTAACTACTACTTTACTCTTGTAGTTTCTAGAAACACAGACTTGTAAAATAAACTAATATTACTACTGTACAGACTAGTATTACTAGTCCATGAGTTTTGAGAAACAGGCCCCAGAAATCCACAGCAAACTTGAGCAGCATATAAATTCTCTCAAACAGAGATCAGCGAATAGGGATTATAAAGAGTGGACACTGAGCGAATTTTCCTGTGTTTTGTTTCTCTGTGCGCCAGCGTTTAGTTCCACTTTCAAGGACCAGAGGTTAGTGTAATCGAACACACATTAAGATAATAACTGAGAATAGAGTTGAGACACAGGATCCAAACATCGCCTACCTTATTGCATAATTCAGTAACGCTTTGCTTCAAATAAATTCAAGTTAACAGTTTTTCCTTATTTCTCAGTGACAAACTAGTTATAATAATTGTTTATATTTTATATATAATAAATTATATTATAAAATAATATAATACATTATAAAATTATGTATCAAAATTCGTTTAATATTTGTATACAATATAATATAGGTATATGGTTTTACTTCTCATAGGAGTTTTGCTTTTTCAATTTTCAGCGCTATCAAATCATTACATATTTTAATTGTTGTTGGGGTCAACGTCCCAAGTTTCATTATAAAGGAACTCTATAGAGTCTAGACGTTACAGTTAATGGCGATTTATTATTTCATCGGTCCAGTTTATTTTATTTGAGTACATAATGTACTTACATGTATTAATTGTATGTCCATTTTGAATCTTGCGTACACTACTTTTAACACTTGAATATAATTAATTAACACGAGTAAGTCCGCTAGTTAATCAATTAATTAATTAATTGTATGTGTTATATTTCTCCCGTGTTGACTGCCAGCTGGTGTGATGTCAGTGCCAACTCCAGGGAGAAAGCAGAATCTGACGCTCATACTGGTTTGAAGGTCATTGAAATCAGTCCTGCTACATCAAAGGTAGGGGTCAAGGGGATGACAGAGGTAGTACCTTTGCATGGGGTTGACTCAGCACTGGTCCTCGTCTACCCAGGGCTAAGCTGAGGCATATGCAAGATCTTTTGCCGAGGATGCTATAACCAAGACCGTCCATGCGTGGTGAAGAACCACATCCTGCAAGAGGTGGCCCTGCTTATACAGAACATGGCGGATCTAGACCTGGCTGGTCGATAAATAACCCCGGCATGTTTAACAACAATACATGAGAAACCGGTGAGAAACAGCTGGTAGTAGTCCTGAAGAATTCACCGAAGCCGAATAGGTGAATTTTTAAATGTCAGGAATGGCCATCACTAAAAGAAAACCAGTAGGTCTTCTTTAGGAAGACTCATGGCGAATATCCGGCGCCTAAACGGGATTTTTTCGGCTAAGGAATGGTAACCCTGACAGAAGGTTTCCTTGTTCTCCAGGTTGGGGGTTGGGCTTTGGGTTGACAACCCAATCCCGGAAAAATTGTAACATTGAGAAACCCAAAGAAGCAAGCCGGACTGATCATCGGAGATGTTGACATAAAACTCAGAAAGTTAGAATGGCTGGGACACGTAGCCAGGATGGAGAACAATCGCACACCCAAAGCTCTACTAGATGCATTGCCAGTAGGAAGAAGGAAAGTCGGACGACCTAAATTGAGATGGCTGGATGACGTTCAGGCTGACCTAACAAAAGTTGGAATTAGAAGATGGAGAACACGAGCATTAGACAGGATGTTCTGAGGGAGGCTAAGGCTAAATACAAGGGCCGTAATGCCAATGATGATGACATCAAAGGTACCAACGCGAAGTGTCCTTACTGTATAATATCTATACACTGCAGAGAATTGCATAACTGCTCCCATTTAATTTTCTTCTAATGTGTGTCTTTCGAGACCGCAAACAATGGCTCTACTCTTACCCAAAGTGTGTGTCACCATTGGCGAAGAACGAAGCTTGCTGGCACATCTGCTTGTGCAGAGCATCCTAGACTCGAGGGGAAGTGCGATGGGGCGTGCGCAAGTGTACTAACGTACAGATAGTCCATATGGGCTGTGACTGATGTAGTAGGGACCCATCTGAAGGGGCGGAGGCATTTCCTCGAGTTGCGACGGCTTCCTAACGGGTGCTGTTGGGATGCTCCCCTGGGCATCCTCCCGGGTGAGGGGACTGTTAGGGGTTGGGGGCGACACTCGGTTATTTTGCAAGTTAGATAGGAGCGTCGCCCCCTTATGGCTGCTACCTTGACGTGTTTGGAGGGCTTGCATGCCATTTTGATATTGAATGGATCAAAGAGGCCAGACTAAAGGCAAGAAAGGAAAGATAATGGGGGACAATTGGGAGTTAACAGAAGAAAAGATTCCAAGAAGACGAAACACAAATGAAAGGTAATACAAGCATAAGTGCAATTTAGTGCTAAAATAAAGAAGACTATTGCTCGGTATCAAGTAAATCTTAACATTCCTCTATGTACTAATGCAGAGTTCCAAGATATGTCCACTAATATTAATGGTTCACTAGATTCTCTGTCTAACTTATAGGTCTGACAACTGTCTTGAAATGCTTGCTTCTTCAGGAAGATATAGCCCCGGTTTCTTCAACCTTTGTTAAAATGTACCTAACATAGCGTTAATTAACTGTAAGTTAAAAGTATGAATTGCTGTTAAAAATATTGCGTTTCTTCAACTTTACATTTCACATTTTAACATTCTGTTTGTTAACTCTCTGTTAGGACCAGAGATTCTAGAGTTTAACCATAACCTATAACCAACTATAGGCTCATTTCTGTTTTCTGAACTCTGACAATTGCGATTTTCGCTTGTTTCTGTTGTTTGATTCAGAGAGGATAGAAGTCTGTCTATTCTCTCAGGTTTGATTTCTGCTTCTTTCCTCGTCTGTATCACAATAGCGTGGAGCGGCGTATTGGTATTGCTGTTATGAAATGGAAAACACTGGAACAAAAAGAAATCGTGGGACTAATTTATCTTCGTTCGAAAGAAACCTTCTGCTGGAAATTATTTCGCAGTATAAATCAATTAATGAGAATAAACTAACAAACGGATCTAAGTTGAAAGCGAAAAGTGAGGCTTGGCAGAAAATAGCCTTTACCTTTGTATGAACTTCTGGTCTGTCAGATCACAGAAATCATCCCCTCTGTTTATGTATTCATGGATATCATTTTCTAAATAATCCAGATATATAAGTTCAGCATCTAACGCACCAGCCATATTTGATACTTCTATGCTAACAGAGAGTTAAATGATTTAACTGCATGAAATTGGGCAGTTAAATTAACATAGGTTTTAACAGCCTGTTACTACTAACATTAGTTGAAGAAATGCTTCAACTGTAAAGTTTACAGTTAATGGAATAACACACTGTTATAATTTAACAAAGGTTGAAGAAACCGGGCCATAGTGTAACAAATGAGATTCTTTATTAAAGGAATAAACCATCTCTTACCATCCAAACCACCCCGAATCTCAGCATCTGTCATTTCGTTATTAGAAACCTCTGATATAAAATACCAGTGAGGGTCCAGAGTATCATTCCACCCACCAGCTGTTCCAATCTTGATAGTTCCAGAATTCTTAGGTCCCTGAATTAATGCAGCTTCAGCAGCATCTCCTGTAAGACAAGAAATGGGTCAATAACAGATGCTGTCTTGTCAATGACATATATGTTCGTGGACTTATGAAACTCATCAGGAGGTGGTCCAAAGCCTAGTGAAGATTCCGCGCTATCTTCTGGTTTCCTGTTGTGGTGGGGTGTGTTCATGATTGTGTCGAAAAGGGTGTGTGTTTTAAAATTGAGTTGAGTGTTCGGGATGTTCTGGGGGTGTGTTTTTGTATGTTTGTAAATTTCATACTATTCTAGAGTGTCAAGTTTCTAGTTTTTTGGCTGGATGTGTAGTATTTTCATGTCAGTGTCTATGATGCTGAAGCTGTGATTGGAGTTTGTGATGTGTTTGCGTAGATTGAATTGTTGTATAGTATGGTTATGGCTGTGGTATGATCCTTGTCAAAAAATCAGAAACTTGACATTCTAGAATAATATGAAATTTACAAACATACAAAAACACACCCCCTGCACATCCTGAACACGCAACTCAATTTCAAAACACACCCTTTTTGACACAATCATGAACACACACAACAATAAAACAGAAGATAGCACAGCATGAATTTAAATACTATTATAGTCACAATCATGCCGTGGTATGAAAGAAAAATTTCACAACCCCTAGCAGGATTCGAACCTGCGACTTCCTGTTCTCCGGTCAGGCGCTCTACCACTGAGCTATCGAGTTCGTCTCACGCCAAAGGATTGGAATTATTCTTTCATACTGGCGACTCTGTTATAGAGTACTGTCCATAGCGTCTGATCTAGTCAGCACTGCTTATGGGTGGGAAGAAACATTACAAATGTAATCTTCATCTTGCGATGTTGGATGACGTATACACGTCCGTTGATATGACATATTAATGAATTTAAATACTATTATAGTCACAATCATGCCGTGGTATGAAAGCACAGCATCTTCACTAGTCTTTGGACAATGAGGGATAACACTTCGAAACTAGTTAGCCAGGTTAATTTCCTACAAATTTACACAATAAAGAAGCTGAAAAGTTAATCAATGATATATACGTGTTCAAAGTGTATATAGAACAATGAATAATATTTTTTGTATCATGAATATCTGTTGTCAGATTATAAAGATAAAAATGATTGTGTGTGTGTGTGTGTGTGTATGCATATGATCTTTATCATTATAATATGGGATCAGATATTCATCACGTAAATACAAGAAATTGTTCTACATTAAATATTCCTAATTGTCTATTTGCCTTTATGAAAGAAACATGTTTTTTATAAAGGAGTAAAATTTTATAATAAACTACCTTTATCAGTAGATGTTAGGACATTTACTATTAGTATTTTTAGGGAAAATACGGGAATTTTACTTGAACCAAGTAAAGAAATAGGTTTGGAAGTAAATCTCAATCAGCCGTGGGACTGAAGCCGGATGGTCTACGGCAAGTCTATGGCGAGTCCTTGGCATCAACCTCTTTGACTTGATTACCTGGTTGGGGTTTTTCCGAGGTTTCCCCCAACCAAAAGGCAAATGCTGGGTAATATTTTGGCGAATCCTCGGACCTCACCTCATCTCACTACATCTCGCCAAAATGTAAAAATTGTAGAAAATTACTAAATTGTAAAACTATAAAAATTTGTAAAAATTGTAATTGTAATATTGTAAAATTTTGACTTGTTCCACATCTTAAAGCTTCATTGCTCATGTAAGATTTATGGAATAAAATAAATGAATGAATGAATGAACAAAGTATATGATAATGTCTAGTGACGAGAATATTGTACGAAATGGAAATATAAAAATTGGAAATTTATCCTTTTAAGAGGTGGAAAAATTCAAATACCTGGGAGCAACAGTAACAAATATAAATGATTCTCGGGAGGAAATTAAACACAGAAAAGATATGGGAAATGCCTGTTATTATTCGGTTGAGAAGCTTTTATCATCCAGTCTGCTGTCAAAAAATCTGAAAGTTAGAATTTATAAAACAGTTATATTACCGGTTGTTCTTTATGGTTGTGAAACTTGGACTCTCACTTTGAGAGAGGAACATAGGTTAAGGTGTTTGAGAATAAGGTTCTTAGGAAAATATTTGGGGCTAAGAGGGATGAAGTTACAGGAGAATGGAGAAAGTTACACAACGCAGAACTGCACGCATTGTATTCTTCACCTGACATAATTAGGAACGTTAAATCCAGACGTTTGAGATGGGCAGGGCATGTAGCATGTATGGGCAAATCCAGAAATGCATATAGAGTGTTAGTTGGGAGGCCAGAGGGAAAAATACCTTTAGGGAGGCCGAGACGTAGATGGGAAGATAATGTTAAAATGTATTTGAGGGAGGTGGGATATGATGGTAGAGACTGGATTAATCTTGCTCAGGATAGGGACCAATGGCGGGCTTATGTGAGGGCGGGAATGAACCTCCGGGTTCCTTAGAAGCCAGTAAGTAAGTAAGTAAGTAAGTAACTAAGTAAGTAAATAAGTAACTAAGTAAGTAAATAAGTAAGTAAAGAAGTAAATAAGTAAGTAAATAAGTAAAGAAGTAAATAAGTAAGTAAATAAGTAAAGAAGTAAATAAGTAAGTTAGTAAATAAGTAAGTAAATAAATAAATAAGCAAGTAAATAAGTAAATAAATAAGTAAATAAGTAAAGATGTAAATAAGTGAATAAGTAAGTAAATAAGTAAGTAAGTAAATAAATAAGTAAATAAGTAAGTAAGCAAGTAAGTAAATAAGTAAGTAAGTAAGTAAATAAGTAAGTAAGTAAATAAGTAAGTAAATAAGTAAGTAAATAAGTAAATAAGTAAGTAAATAAATAAGTAAGTAAATAAGTAAATAAGTAAGTAAGTAAGTAAATAAGTAAGTAAATAAGTAAGTAAGTAAATAAGTAACTAAGTAAGTAAATACGTAAGTAAAGAAGTAAATAAGTAAATAAATAAGTAAGTAAAGAAGTAAAGAAGTAAACAAGTAAGTAAGTAAGTAAATAAGTAAGTAAATAAATAAGCAAGTAAATAAGTAAATAAATAAGTAAATAAGTAAAGAAGTAAATAAGTAAATAAGTGAATAAGTAAGTAAATAAGTAAGTAAGTAAATGAGTAAATAAGTAATTAAATAAGTAAATAAGTAAGTAAGTAAGTAAATAAATAAGTAAGTAAGCAAGTAAGTAAATAAGTAAGTAAATAAGTAAGTAAGTAAATAAGTAAGTAAGTAAATAAGTAAGTAAATAAGTAAGTAAATAAATAAGTAAATAAGTAAGTAAATAAGTAAGTAAGTAAATAAGTAAGTAAATAAGTAAGTAAGTAAATAAGTAAGTAAGTAAGTAAATAAGTAACTAAGTAAGTAAATAAGTAAGTAAAGAAGTAAATAAGTAAATAAATAAGTAAAGAAGTAAACAAGTAAGTAAGTAAATAAGTAAGTAAATAAATAAATAAGCAAGTAAATAAGTAAATAAATAAGTAAAGAAGTAAATAAGTAAATAAGTGAATAAGTAAGTAAATGAGTAAATAAGTAATTAAATAAGTAAATAAGTAAGTAAGTAAGTAAATAAGTACATAAGTAAGTAAATAAGTAAATAGGTAAGTAAATAAGTAAATAAATAAGTAAATAAGTAAGTAAATAAGTAAATAAATAAGTAAATAAGTAAGTAAGTAAGTAAGTATTTTTAAGAAGAAATTATTATTAACTCAACTATTCTATTCGATTAACGAATTTGATTGTTATACTAACATTGACTCAAATTGATATAACACTCTTACTGACGAAGTCCCAGTCAAGTACCGTACATTGGTTGTGAGGTAATAAAGAGGATTGATTGATTGATTGATTGATTGATTAGAAAACTATGAATCAACTAACCAGGCATAATAAAAATAGTCCACAGTACCTATAAGAGTTGCTGCCAACTTGTTGTCGATAAGAGTGGTGGTGAGCGGTGCTGGTAGTGGACGCGTACCACTAATAGCAAAGTTCTGAACCTGGACGTTCTGTGGGAAGAGGCCAGCAGCCAACCCAGCAAGCACAGACCCCAATGCCACTGCCCCCCAGTCCGTCTTCACCACGCCCATCTCAACAGGACAGTCGCTCTGAATAACGGTTGTGGTTGAGCGTGAAAATGTTTTCGGTGAATCAATTGATTTCTGCGGCTTTACTGTCGAGGTTACGACCATTTTAGCCTTCGGCAAGGGTTTGACCCGGGCAACTGGAGGAGCCATGTCATCGTCGAAGATAAACTTCCCACTCTTACTCTCGTTGGACCTGCAAAATATAAAGTATTTCAAAGTTTAGTATCACCTTGGTCACCCTACTCTATAATGCAGAATGCCATATACTCCCGGTTTCTTCAACCTTTGTTAAATTATAACAGTGTGTTATTCCATTTTAACTGTAAACTTAACAGTTGAAGCATTTCTTCAACTAATGTTAATAGTAACAGGCTGTTAAATCCTATGTTAATTTTACTGCCCAATTTCATGCAGAGGCAGAGGAAGGGAAAGAAGACAGAGGACGGACACTGGAAAGTTTTCTTTTCTCAATCGTACTATCAGGGACTGGAATGCTTTACCTGCAGACTTACTAAAGGCTTTACCAATAACCAAAAATGCATTTAAAAATAGGCTTAAGGACTTTACTAATAGACGGTAATTATACACAGTACTTAAAGGGTGTAAATGATATGTTGTTATTGAAGTGTTGTATCAGTGAAGAATTATGTTGTGTCAGTGAAGTGTGTTGTATCAGTGAAGAAGTATGTCGTGTCAGTGAAGTGTGCTGTGTAAGTGAAACGTGTTCCTGTCAGTGAAGCTTTATAGTTTATAGTGGCAGTGCAAAGTATTTGAACAGTGAAATGTTTTTGAAGTGTTAGTGAAATCAGGATAGAATCAGTAAAATGTGTCGTAGTTCCAGTGCAGTGAGTGAGTTGACAGCGAAATGAATGTAATGTTGAAAGGTACTTGTGCAGATATGAACATATCATACTCGTGGGTTTTAGTTCGATCTTAGGCTTAAGATACAAATTAGATTTATTTCATATGTTATTTGAAGTGATCGTTTCATTTAATTTAGTATATTCCCTGTTGTTGTTGTTGTTATTATTATTATTATTATTATTATTAATTATTGTTAGTATTAATTATTAGTATTATTATTAATTGTATTTTTAATTAATAAGTTTATTATTGTCATTATTGAGTGTAATTAGTTACCACTGCCACCGGGTATATACCCATTGCAGTGTGAATAAATACATACATACATACATACATACATACATACATACATACATACATACATACATACATACATACATACATACAGTTAAATCATTTAACTCTCTGTTAGCATAGAAGTATCCAATATGGCTGGTGCGTTAAATGCTGAACTTATATATCTGCATTATTTATAAAATAATATCCATGAATACATAAACAGAGGAGATGATTTCTGTGATTTGACAGACCAGAAGTTCATACAAAGATATAGGCTATTTTCTGCCAAGCCTCACTTTTCGCTTTCAACTTACTCGTAGATCCGTTTATTTGTTTATTCTCATTAATTTTTTTATACTGCGAAATAATTTCCAGCAGAAGGTTTCTTTGGAACGAAGAGAAATTAGTTCCACGATTTCTATTTGTTCCAGTGTTTTCCATTACATAACAGCAATACCAATATGCCACTCCACGCTATTGTGATAATGTGATACAAACGAGAAAAGAAGCAGAAATCAAACCTGAGAGAATAGAAAGACTTCTATCCTCTCTGAATCAAACAACTGAAACAAGCGAGAATCGCAATTGTCAGAGTTCAGAAAACAGAAGTGAGCCTATACTTGGGTACAGGTTATGGTTAAACTCTAGAATCTCTGGTCCTAACAGAGAGTTAACAAACAGAACGTTAAAATGAGAAATGTAAAGTTGAAGAAACGCAATATTTTTAACAGCAAGTCATACTTTTAACTTCCAGTTAATTAACGCTATGTTGGGTGCATTTTAACAAAGGTTGAAGAAACCGGGCCGTAGAGTTCTATACACATGTTTCCAATGGAAACACACCTTAATAACAAGGATAAAGTTACTTATCCCATCTCCAATCAGCTCTGACACATGATACAAACACAGTTCCTTGAACAAGATTGAAACTTACACAGCTGTGTGGTTGACGACGACTTCAGCATCAAATGTATCTTTATTTTCTTTTTCTGAAGGCTGTTTTAATTCCTCAGTCTTTTCCTCCTCTTCTGCATTTTCCTCCGCCTCCTCCTCCAGTTTGCTCGTCTCTTTCGAGTCGTCCTCTGCCGTCTCATGGACCACATCGTCGTCTTCTGAGGGCACTTCGAGCATAGCGCGAGGCAACTGTTCTGTTTCTTTCTCCGCACTCATAGACTGCTCGGCTGCTTCCTCTTCTTCTATCTGTCGTCTAAATCGGGCATCGCGGGGGACGCGACTACTTCTGCCCGAGACGTAATTCGACAATTTGCTACACACCGTTCCTTCATCACCCCGTTGAGTTCTGTCAAAGGAGTGGGACATCATAAAATGCAGCGTACACTGAAACAGAAATAATTGATTAAATGGCGAATGCACTCGTGTTAATTATGTAAGCAACATGTGGCTTACAGCTGTTTCGGTGCTACTTGACACCATCATCAGAGCCTATTGGGTCTCGGCGTCATCTCGACTTCACTGCATGTTGTGTGGGTGCGTTCATGTGATGAAGAGTTGTGTCAAATAGTGTGTGTGTTCTGAAATTGTTCTGTGTGTTGAGAATTTGATTAGGGTGTGTTTTAGTGTGTCTGTATATTTCATATTGTTCTAGTGTGTTGAGTTTTTGGGTTGTATGTGTAGGATTTCCATGTCTGTATTTATGTTACTGTATGTGTGGTTAGCATTAGTTATGTGTTCGGCATATGCAGATGTATTGTGTCTTCTGGTTATTGCTTTAATGTGTTCTTTGTATCGAGTTTGGAATGATCTGCCTGTCTGTCCTATGTAGAAACTGTCGCAACTATTGCATGTGAGTTTGTATACGCCTGTGTGGTTGTATTTATTTGTTTGTGTTGTTTGTGTGTTGAGATGTCTTTGCAGTGTGTTTTCTGTTCTGTATGCTATGTTGTATTTCTGTTTTCTGAATGAGGATGCGATCTTGTGTGTGTTTTTGTTTTCGTATGTTAGTGTGATGTGTTCTTGTGTTTGTGTTGTTTTTTGTATGTTTTTGTGTTTGTTAAGTTTTTGTTTTGTCTTCCTTATGATGTTGTCTATTATGTTTGGGTTGTAACCGTTTTCTTGTGCTATGTATTTGATTGTGTTCGCTTCTTCATTGTAGTGTTGTTGGCTCATGGGTATGTTGAGTAATCTGTGTACCATTGTCCTGAATGCAGCATGTTTGTGTTGTGTGGGATGATTAGATGTGTTGTGTATGTGTGTGGTGGTGGTGGTTGGTTTTCTGTATATTTTGAAGGTGTGTTTGTTATCAACTTTTGTTATGGTGATGTCTAGGAAATTTATAGAGTTGTTGTTTTCAAGTTCCAGTATGTATTGGAGTTTTGGGTGTATTTTGTTTATGTATTGGTGTAGTTTGTGTATTTGTCGTTTGTTTCCTTTGTATAGTATGAGTATGTCGTCTACGTATCTGTGCCAGTATATTATGTTGTCTGCATATTTGTTGTGGTCATTGTTGAGTATATATGTTTGTTCTACGTTGTGTAAAAAGATTCAAAATGAAACAGAAACATACAAAGGAAAATTACGTCTTTATACTTCGATAAACTGAACTACATGCAGCCCTGAAGACACAACAAAGTCCCAAGAAATGGAATGAGTTTTTTCAGTTTCAGTTTGAATATGATTGAAGTGGAAAGATGAGGGAGAAATCATTACCCCAATCATTTTATTATACATTTTCAGCATATGACATTTCGTGGGCCACCTGTATATATCACAACCACATAGAATCTTCTAGTAAAATATAGATTTATAAGTATTATAAAATTCAGAATGCAGAAATATTTGAAATTTCCAATCAGTCTTTCAGAACAAAAATCTCAACTTACCAGTTCAGCTGGTGTCAGACTCTCATTCGGAAACTGGTAGTTATTGCTCGGCACGAGATATTTCAGAACAAGGCGATGCTTAAAGAATGAATTTTCATTAACTCCATATGGAATAATATCTGTAGATTCTGCGACGTTCTCACTTCTAGTGATGCCATCAAGACGAAACCTGAAAAAATATAATTGGTAATACAGTGGGCGTTACCAAAGATACAACATTTTAGTTCTAGAACAGTTTGGATTTAGGAACACTTCAATCCCTGAAGAAGCTCGCCATCGAAAGTTTGCAAACAACTCTCCAACTAACTTGGCTGAGAACCCGAGAAGAATTGAAGGGCTTGGGGTAACATAGTGCTATGCGACACTCAAATTTTATAATTTGACAAAACAACGTCAGTCACAATTTTTGTGTTGTTCAAGTTTGTCGTTATTTCCAAATATTTATAGTTCAACATATCGTTTGGTATTAAAATTACCTGATTTATGTGTTCATAATGAATCTACAGATAACTAAAATATTTTAATTTTGTTTAAATAACAGTCTTTTTTTCTTTTTTACGTTTCCTACAAGTCTGGATTTCATGACTAAAGCTGCTTTAACAAATAATAATAATAATAATAATAATAATAATAATAATAATAATAATAGTAATAATAATAATAATAATAATAATAATAATAATAATTCGTGGCGCTACAGCCCGTGAAGGGTCTAGACCAACCAGCCGGCTGCTGGCCTCACGCCCACATGCCAACGCAGAGGTGGACGATCATCTAACCAGAATGGCGGTATCGTGTGGTTAGCACGATGATCCCCCCAGCCGTTATAGCTGGTATTCACAACTGGATTTCGCTACCTAACATAGCTCCGCAAGTGCATCACGATGCTGGGTGGGCACCGGTCCCTTACACTGGCCGAAATTTCATGAGAAAATTTCTTCTCCCATGAGGACTCGAACCAGCGTGCATTCCGTAACGCGAGTCCTAGGCACAAGGTTCTATCTAGTGTTTAGTAAATTTTACAGGAGAGCATTTTAAAAGTTTGGTTGTTAATCAAATCAATGCAGATAAGAACCTTTCCAAACTAAATTTATCACGAACAATAATTGAGATATCAACATATAATTTATATGGTAGATAGCTGTGAAGTAGCAGAATTCAATGCAACGAAAATCTCAATTTTGCTAAAAATGTCAGATAGAACCTTGTCATTCTGACCCCGCGAAATATAGATTCATACTCTTAAATCTTTAAGGGCCGAATTCATAGTCAACACTTATCGTAAGGAAACACTTAAGCAGTTGCTTATAATAATTTCCAATTCATAAATCCCACTGAAGTGAACACTTATTCTAATAAGGTAGCTTGTCAGCTTACTCAAGCGTTTCCTCATATGCATTGTAATCAGCTGATTCGGTATACAATGGATGATGATTATGATTTAATTTAATTTATTGAGTTCTGTAATTAAAATGAAAATGAGTTTCGGCAAGCAAAAGATATATCAGAGATATGGAAAACCCTTTAGAGATGTATAATGATCAACAATTTAAGAGGAGATACCGTTTCGACAAGAACACTGTTGTGGATATTCTGGTGTCTCTCATTTCAATTCACAATACAACCATGAGGCTTACCGATTTCGCCACTGCTAAAAGTACTGGTTGCTTTGAGATTTTATGATACAGCAGCATTTTAGGTAGATTTAAGTGGCATTTTTTTTTTTCGAACAGTATTCACATGTTATTTGCATTTTGTTTGTATTCTACCCAAGGAATAAGCTGTTAAAATTTGCATAATTATATCATTTCCACTTTGTTTAGCATAAAAATAACTGAAAAATAAATTTAAATGATTTACTTACAGGAATATTTTCGGAGTTTGCATTAAACTCAACTCCAATTTTGTTCCATGTCAATTTCTTCTTTTGGAGAGAACAATCATCAATTTTTTTTACTTTCGACGATATCTCCATATTTCATAACTAGTTATCTTAGCTCACTTCTTTCTTTTCTGTAAAATGCTTTCTGGATATCTTGTATAATTTTTAGCTCTATAATATTCACTTCTGTATTTGTGTATGACAATAATGCCGATTTAACAATTTGAAGGCGCTGGATAATAATTGAATGTAGGAAAGCGCTCACGTCTAGCCATGTTGCCATATTTCTTTCGATGTCAAGGGAATGCTCAGGGCATATGAATGAGTAGTGTCTCTGCAATACGATCTGAAATAAGTGCTAAGCAAATGCTCATTACTTAAGCGTTTTCTCATTTTATAAGTGACGACTATGAATTCGACCCTAAGAGTTGTTTTCCTGTAAAATTTGAGTGTGGCTTAGCACTATGTTACTTCAAGCCCTTCAATTATTCCACATCAAGAATGTTTTCTATTCTGAAGATTAAAAAGTAATAAAGACAAGGATATCCATTAGTATGTAGGCCTACTGGTATTACTTCTATAGGTAGGCCTACATCTTGATTACACAACTTTTAACATTATATCATCATCCATCTTCTTTACTTGCACACTAATAAAGAAAATATGTTAATAGTTACCTGTGAAGCATTGCTGTAACCAGGGCACCCATGTCCATGGTTCCTTTTTGGTATTTTTCAACCTTCCTGACGATGTCAATGAAAGTCTTCATAGTCAGGGGATGCCTGTTCTCGGGGTGACGCAGTGATTGGTTTCGGTAGCATTCGAGAATAGTTTCTGGAATCCGTGTCTGTGCATTTAGTGTTACTTGGGCCGCACAGCATGCTAAAAAGACAAAATGAATATGACTAACAGATGTGACTTGAATGTTTCCAAATTAGGCAGAAAGAAATTCACAACGAAAATTAAACATAACCGTAACATAAACACAGAAGTTTGCGCTCAGGTTACCAAATGGGATCATTCACAATGATTCACATAAACAATATCATAAACATTGCCGTAAGACGTTAGCATGAAAGTTTGCAAACTCCAAACTTTCATGCTTATGTTTACGTGATTTGCAAACAGAACACAATCGTGGAGCGCTGAAGTATACGACAGAATATGAGGAAATGGCGTCGTTGTTATGTTTCCATGGTTACCAAACAACTTTGCGACTATATTTATGGTTCCATCGTGAATGCTCTTGATTTTACCGTAACGTTTACATTTTTAAGTTAACGCTTACGTTATGTTTAATTTTCATTGTGAATAAGCCTTTTAATTTTACCTAATTCTGCTGTAACAGAACTTACAGCTGAAATCGACCAACCTATAGTTTTCTTCAATCACGTCCCAAGTTTTGTAGATTTGTATTTATGTTGATTTTTAATTATAGTTAGGCTATTACTTTTATGTATATTATGTAATTAATTATTATTTTGTAAATATGACATTTCCCATATCATGTATATGATCAGTGGATGCAATAAATGTTTATGATTATGATTATGTAAAGATAATTTTTAAGCTTCAAATAATTATTTGATTCTTTCGTCTCACCTAAGAATAACACAATACAAATCTGCAATTTTAATTTTAAATTCACAAAATTGTTTATTGTTTTATGATTCATTTGATCCTAATGTCTATTTGATGTCCAATTCATAAAAAAGATTTGACAATTTTTATTGCAAAGAATCATAAAAGTTAGAAAATTAATATTTTGAGGATCATTAGATCTCTACAGGTCTTTATGTGTTTCTATAATAGGCCTACACCGTGTCTGGCTTAGAGGAATTGAGAAATAAGTGTTAATTTAAAGTTTAAATAATGGTTTTATAACATAACTTTTTGTACAACTTGATGTAAAAGCTCTCCGAGTTTCGGAGAATGGTCAGTGCAACTCGATGTGTGGGCCTCCAGCTACCCTGAAGACATCCAAAAGGTACTCAACCTTCTGCCAAGTGTCCCATAACATTTGTGGAGTGATTAGCACAGCTGCATTTATAATGTGTTGTTTTAGTTTTTTCAAAGTGTCAACTGTACCACGTTGGTACACAACACTCGTCATAAAAGAAAAAGGTCAATGGGCGTCAAGTTGGGTGACCTAGGTGGCCAACCTACAAAAAGTATCGAGTCACCCCCCAGCATATCAATTCACCCTGTTTTATGGTACTGAATTGATTACTATAAAACTTGCATAATTTTTATTTGAGAGAATAATATTACATTGAAAATAAAGCACCTTATTTTGGACATTATACTTACCTAATAACCCAATGAGTAAGAGGAGGCAACTTGGTGGTAACCTCATTTTGAGAGAGCCTGAAATGAATTCAATAACAAGAGAAATTAATTAGGTACTACATAACTTGAAGAAATAACACTACAGGTATTAATGATCTATGCAATGAAAATAATGAATGTAACTAGCAATTATATTAACTCATAAAGAAAAGAGAAATCCATTAAAAAAATTGCTTATGTACCTACACAAGTGATCAATCAATATTAAGTGGTGTCAACATTACCATATTCGAGCCTTTTTTTTAAATTTTATATTGCTATATAATCAAGTGTAGTATTTTATGGCCTGTCCCAAAGGAAATCTTATAATTTATATCAGAGACCATACGGGTAGCCCTGAAATCAATTATTTCATTCTAGTAATAGACACGACAGAATTTTATCATATATTATTACAAGTAATATTTTATATTTCGAGCTTTGGCATTTAAAACTAGGGCTAGGATTCTTAGGTAAATAAATATTTTATTTACACTGTAATGGAAACTCGTAATTGTGTTTTAAGTTTCGGGCAAGGTCACTTGAGCATAGATTTTAAATTTTATTTTACATAAAAATGCATATTTTGAATTTTATTTCACATAAAAACACATATTTTTGAATTTTTTATATAAATATATATTTTCAAATATTCACACTAAAACACATAAAAATTAAGTTTTTGTCAAATTATTTTTGACAAAAGCCCCATTTCAGATGAATCACCACCCAAATTCTCAGTGCAGTTGCTTAGAGTGACAGCTGGCAACTGTTTCTAGAAGCAGGCTACTCTCTCACAACAAGCAATAAGAGCTGTCACCACTAAAGAAATTGTATTATAACTGTAGTCCTGTCGCTCTAATTTCCGGCAGCCAATTACATTGCAGGTCGGTTACATTTAAACGTGTGCGTCTTGTGATTCGCTGATGCATTTCCTAAGGCGCGATAAATACTTAATATAATCGCCCGCCATTTTTGTTCTTTCGTTGCCGTTCGCAGAAAGCACACGAGGACGTTATTTGCCGCTCAATTATTTGCTCAATTACAATGCGTTTGCTTTATTGTCATAGGAGCTACAACATGATAATGTTTGACAGTGTGGCAAATAGATTCCTCGTCTGGTAGCTCGGCAATGAAAGAACAAAAATGACGAACGATACTACCTACCTAGACTTTATAGAGCCTTCACTTCCTAAGACGTAAGCAAAGAGGAGGAGTCACGCCGGAAATAACAGCGTCGCGACTATAACACACATAAAAATTGATGTGTCATTTAGGAGTGCCTTGTAAGTTATCACAACGCTGATTCAGGAAGACATTATAATTTCATTAACGTCAGCTGTCTCTGTTTTCGTTTCCAATCACAAAACTGCCTCTAGGGAGTGCATATATTTTCTTAATGACCAGGGCGCTCTTTTTCCCAGTACAAGGCAGTGTTCCGCGATAATCGTCAGTCATTTGTGAAGAACAGCTTGAGGATGAATCTCATTGTGTACTGTAATCCTTCAGCAGTAGGCGAGACAGCATAATTTATACTGGTGAGTACTGCATGTTGTTTATATTCACATAAAATAATTGAAACATAAATACTGTATCTTTCCTTTACAGTCACATATTTTCCCGGTTTTTAGTACATAAAAAATAAATATTATCCGAGCCCTATTTATAACGTTTCAACATTTATATATTACCTAAGAACCTTTATTAAATACAGTAAACTGAGCTTCTGTGGTATATTGTAGATGGTTTGTGTTCATGTAACTGATTATAGTTTTTGAATAATTGATTAAATGGCGATCTTACTCGTGTTATTTATGTAAACATGTGCGGCTTACACTGTTTCGGTGCTACTTGACACCATCCTCAGAGCCTTCTGTGTCTCGGCGTCATCTCAACTTCGCTGCCTGTTGTGTGGGTGCGTTCGTATGATGAAGAGTTGTGTCAAATAGTGTGTGTTTTCTGAAATTGATCTATGTGTTGAGAATTTGATCGGGGTGTGTTTTAGTGTGTTTGTATTTTTCGTAATGTTCTAGTGTGTTGAGTTTTTGGTTCTTGGGTTGTATGTGTAGGATTCCCATGTCCGCATTTATGTTATTGTATGTATGGTTAGCATTGGTTATGTGATCGGCGTATGTAGATGTATTGTGTCCTCTGGTTATTGCTTTAATTTCAGTACACACACACTATTTGACTCCACTCTTCAACACCTTTCAACAACCAAACACACCCACATAACAGGCAGAGAAGTTCGAGATGACGCCATGATCTAGTAGGCTCTGAGGATGGTGCATGAAGCACTGAAACAGCTGTAAGCCGCACAAATCTTACATAATTAACACGAGTAAGTCCGCTAGTTAATCAATTAATTAAATACTGAGGAAACATTTCGAATGTTAGGACTGAAAAATGATCTGGTGTAAGATGATAATTTTATAATTATGGAAGAGGACGAGTAGATTCTTTCCAAGATGCTGATTCTCTTATTGGAGTAGACCTAGATTTTGGTGATTTCCTTCATCCCCTGGTAATAAATTATCTAATCATTATCGTCAAGATTATTTCACAGAAATTAGAAGGTGCACTACTTACCAAATCTAGAAATCAGACTTTTAGTTGCACAGAACGACGACAGCGAACTCTGCTACAAGACTGAGGCAGTAATTACTGCAAAGATAAAGAGATTATAGAGCTTCAGCCTCGCCTTAAAATGCTGATGGTGAAATCTACCTACGGTCCGATCCTGTCGAGCCTTTTCGACCTTAATCAATGCACGTGATAGATAACAGGCAGTATCTCTCTTGATATGGAGTTAGTCATTAAAGATAATGCCTGTAATACAATTATTAGGAAAAAGAATTCGATATTACTTAAACCTGAAACTGCATACTATGTACCCAATCAATATATATGTTTTCGTAGGAAAACGAGCATATTATTTTGATAGTTAATTCTTTCAGTGTTAAATTCAGATCTTTTCCCCGGGGGATTCATACTATATCGGAGAGGGGTGGTACCTACAGCTAAAGAAACAATAATCCATTTAAAGATTAATTAATTTTTCGTCTTACAGAATTACCTGTTATTTATTTATTTTATTTGATTTGATTTTATTTATTTATGCCTATAACAGGGCAAAGCCCCAATTACAATGACATATTTCGCGCAATTTTGTAAGCAGTTTGGTCAAGGACAAACTCATGTCACTGAAGTATCAATGTCTGCAGTGAAGGGATCTATAAAAATCCTAAGAAACCATCTCTACAGTTATATAGATTGATCTCTTTGCTATGGCGATCTGCTCACTTAAGTTGGGTCTTGCAACCAGTGCTAAATAGACGACTGTGATCACCCAATAACTAATAGATACTAGGAAATTTTATGTTTCTCCTGGAATTAATGATGTTTTGTTTAGTCTTTTCCAATTATTTCTAATTGTGCTATTTCTTATTCTTTTTCTTCTCCATTGTTTTCTTTTTTTTTTCCATTATAACAACAATTTTATGGTAAGCTTTGTCTTCTAGGCAGCCTTCACTTGGAGGAAGCTGAATAAAATTTATTCGAAATAAATATAGATATTCGTGTACAAAAAAGAACATAGATAACATGAAAAAAGAGATGAAACAGATACAAGTGTAAATACAAATTAAAATGGAAAATGAGAGAAGGAAAGAAAAAAAAAAAGAACAGACAAATAGATACTACCTAAATAAGAGATACAGATATAGATATAAATGAAAAATACAAAATAAAATAAATGAAAAATAGTTCAATATAGATATCATAGCCAAAAATGTAAAATGTAGCTATAATTGGCAAATTACAGAGTAACAAATAGCAATATTATATAAAATCAACTACCTTCAGTATATTAATAAGAAAATGTTTGTATTCCATGTAAGAAATGCAGAAATCTAGATCCCATGTTTTACATATTTCATTGAAATTTGAACACATTTTTAACACTGGTGAATTTTTATGTGATGAAATGTTTGGTTTTTTATAATATAACAATTGAAGATTTCTTGAATGTGATGTTCTAGCGTTAATCTGGATTTGTGATAATATTTCGCAATTATCAAGTAGACCGTTGAATATTTTATATAATAAAAGTTGTTCAGCAAGTAATCTGCGACTGGCAAGAGATATTAAATTAAATTCAGCAAGTAGTTATGGTAACCATTTGTTATTAATGGAGAAAAATTCGCTCCGGCGCCAAGATCGAACCCAGTACCCCCAGTTCTACGCACTGGGTGCTCTAACCACTGAGCTACGCCGAGACTCAACTCACAGCACTGGATCGAATCCTTCTCCTTTGGTATATAAAATATTAGCACGTTAAAATACTCAATTAGATCTCTAAAAGATCATTTGTTTAAAATAAATCCGCTAAAATGCTTTGGGCCTGTACTGAAGCTACGTTAATTCCTTAACCACCACGGTATACAAAAAAGCAAATGCTCTACTATATTACATTACACTAGGATTCTATTAAGGTATTTTTTGCCTACGAGATAAGCTACAGTAGAGTACACCAGACAGAGTTGCCAAACTAAGCAAGTTACTCTTGCAAGTATAACTTCATACTCAAAATGCACTCTAAATTTTCAACATTTTCTGTTATTAATCTCAATTTAAAAATTGCTTGTAAATGATATTATCTTTTATATATATATATATATATATATATATATATATATATATATATATATATATTCAAATATCTTGGAGCAAAAGTAACAAATATAAATGACACTCGGGAGGAAATTAAACGCAGAATAAATATAGGAAATGCCTGTTATTATTCGGTTGAGAAGCTTTCGTCATCTAGTCTGCTGTCAAAAAATCTCAAAGTTAGAATTTATAAAACAGTTATATTACCGGTTGTTCTGTATGGTTGTGAAACTTGGACTCTCACTTTGGGAGAGGAATAGATATTAAGGGTGTTTGAGAATAAGGTTCTTAGGAAAATATTTGGGGCTAAGAGGGATGAAGTTACAGGAGAATGGAGAAAGTTACACAACACAGAACTGCACGCATTGTATTCTTCACCTGACATAATTAGGAACATTACATCCAGACGTTTGAGATGGGCAGGACATGCAGCACGTAATGGGGAATCCAGAAATGCATATAGAGTGTTAGTTGGGAGGCCGGAGGGCAAAAGACCTTTGGGGAAGCTGAGACGTAGATGGGAAGATAATATTAAAATGGATTTGAGGGAGGTAGGATATGATGATAGAGACTGGATTAATCTTGCTCAGAATAGGGACCAATGGCGGGCTTATGTGAGGGCGGCAATGAACCTCCGGGTTCCTTAAAAGCCAGTAAGTAAGTAAGTAACTAAGAAAATGATATTTAAAATTGATTCTAGCCTAGGTATAAAGCTGTTCTATGTTCTTATCTGTTTGTTTTATTTTTTAGTATAATATTTTTGTGTAGTATTAACTTTTGTATTTCGTGTTTAATAAAGCTTTGATGATGCAGGTTTTCCTGATTTTTTATGTTTTATACACCTAATTCAGTATAAATAAATACCGGCATCAAATGCCATTTCTTCTTCGTCCTGTGATCAGTTTGATCGCATTCCCCTCCCTTCGTTACGTCCATTTTCGGCTTTTCTCTTTAAAAATTTTCTAGAGCTCCTTCAGTGGAACAGCGAAACCCGGAGTGAGACAAGTGGCCAACAGGCTTGGAGCCAACATATTCAGTTTCTTTTAGCCTCGAACCCTTTGCGAGAACGCGTTTTCCGTACCCTTTAAATTTCTCCTCCCATTTCTCCTCTTTCAATTCAATATCGCATAAACACGAACAAACTAAAAAAAAGTCATGTGGGATGGTATTCCACAGAAGCATTTATGCCATTTCTTTGTCACCATTGACTTTCTCGGGAAAGAAAAAGGGAGAATCCATAGAAAAAAAAAGCAAGATTATATAGAACTCGGTGCTCCGAAAACTGTTAACGTCCACACCTGTGGAATAACGTTCAGAACGTCTGACCGCGAAACCAGGTGGCCCGGGTTCAAATCCCGGTCAAGGAAAGTTAGGCCTACCTGATTGAGGTTCTTTTCCGAGGTTTTCCCTCAACCTAATATGAGCAAATGCTGGATAAATTTTGGTGTTGAACCCCAGACTCATTTCACCGGCATTATCACCATTTCATTCAGGCGCTAAATAACCTGAGATATTGATACAGCGTCGTAAAATAACCCACTAAAACTGATAACGCTCGTTAACTATCACGCTTCCGGTTGCGTTGGTTCCAGACGACCAAATTATTTCCAATTAACGTGGATTATCTGCGGAGTGAATATCGCTTTACCGGTGCAATGGCGTGAATTGTGCAATTAGATTTTATCAGTTAGGTACTTATCTCTTCCGATAAAAGCTTCACAATACTCTAACAGGAATGTGCAATATTAGAACTCGTTCACCAAAACCTTAACACAGCGTTAAATTAACGAAAGGAAATTCGTTTCCGCGTCGACTTAATTTCGCAAATGAAAAATCGTGAGATGTACAAGTAAATAAACCAATCGGAGTTTTAAGCCAAAATAAAGACAGCTGTACTATCTCATATAGAGAAGAGTAAAGAGAAAGTAACGTTATGTTACTTCTAATTATTTCCATAAAACAAACACTTCAAACTTCTGACCTGAAATGTTTATACTCGACGTACAAGGAAATAAAAGTTGTAACGTTTTAACACGAATTATTTTTCTGTAAACTATGACGTCCTCACAGTACCATGGAAACATAAGTGCAAGTTGAACTTCGTGCATCGTAGTTTTCCACACGGTCCGCCTCGATCTATTATCTATTTATAAATTAAACTTACGGTGTTACTAATAAATACACGTATACAGACGTTTAACTGCTTTATACTTATACAGTGAATAGCTCGTTTACAAGTCGTGTGTAAATTCCTGTCTAATAATCACTATATACGTCGTGTATAACAATACGACTGTTATAGAACTACGTCATAGTTTCGTCATTTATTTTATTAGGAAAGATAACAGCATAACTGAGATTCTTTACTGCATTCGATAGTGTGCGCTAGTGTGTCGCGCTAAGTATCGATAGTACAAGTGGGCCTAATCGATTACCACGCTATTTTTGATCAAAGAGTACAGCTACAGCAATATTATTCTAATTATTCGGTGCTCTTCCATTTTGTTGTTCTGTGGTTACATGGCAACCATCATAAAAATGACAATCGATACGAACAGCTGTTAAAGAGACGGCCATTCCTTTTTTCTGCATATAATGCTTAAACAGGAAAGGGTTAGGACAAGCCCAGTATACTTGTGCACTAATATGGGCCTAGATGTCTGTCATGAGCAAGATTGTTTTATGTGCTGAAAATCTATCAAGAAGGAAGGAATTTCCCCTCGCTAGAAGCACTGAGAATTATATCGATCTCGTGCGATTCTGAAGTCGCAAATATCATATCTATTTGAAGATTCATTGCTGCCCTCACATAAGTCCGCCATTGGTCCCTATCCTGAGCAAGATTAATCCAGTCCCTACCATCATATCCCACCTCCCTCAAATCCAGTTTAATATTATCCTCCCATCTACGTCTCGGCCTCCCTAAAGGTCTTTTTTCCTCCGGTCTCCCAACTAACACTCTATATGCATTTCTGGATTCGCCCATACGTGCTACATGCCCGCCCATTTCAAACGTCTGTATTTAATGTTCCTAATTATGTCAGGTGAAGAATACAATGCGTGCAGTTCTACGTTGTATAACTTTCTCCATTCTCCTGTAACTTCATCCCTCTTAGCTCCAAATATTTTTCTAATTACCTTATTCTCGAACACCCTTAACCTCTGTTCCTCTCTCAAAGTGAGAGTCCAAGTTTCACAACCATACAGAACAACCGGTAATATGACTGTTTTATAAATTCTAACTTTCAGCTTTTTTGAGAGCAGACTGGATGATAAAATCTTCTCAACCGAATAATAACAGGCATTTCCGATATTTATTCTGCGTTAAATTTCCTCCCGAGTGTCATTTATATTTGTTAATGCTGCTCCGAAATTCTGAATTTTGCCACCTCTTCAAAGGATAGATTTCCAATTTGCACAGGTGCGGTACGATATCATTGATGAACTGAAGGACGCCGTGTGACGCGCTTTCCAACAGATCACACCAGCAATGCTGAGGCGAATGTTACACCGAATCTGATGACGCATTATTTTGTGTGAGGAGAATGATGGGGGACATACTGACCCTTTGGACACTTTGGGCACACAGTTAGAGTAAAGTGGATGTATGTCTGCATCATGATCGGGATTACATAAATAGTGTGTATATTTGAGGTATTTATATTGGGTAACGAGACTTTGTGCCCACCCTGTAGAGACATGAGTACTGGATACGACTTAATATATTGCATGGTTGCTAAGTAACCGTTTCTAAAACAATTTTATTTTGTTGTTCTGAAGCCTTTGCTTACAGGTATGTTGTATAAAATTGTGTTGTGAAGGCGGTGATGACATCATGGAATACTAGTTGCTAGGTAACCTTTTCTAGCACCAGTGCCAGAATTAGGCCAATTTTGTACGATTTATAGCGCCATAAAGCGTGTTTTAATGCTAGGATTGCATAAATACAAATATCAGAACTAACAATACAAATAATACTAGTAACATAGTAATAATAAAAGTGTAAATGGTTATGTTAATAATAATTATAATGATAATACTAATAAATAATAATAATGATACTACTACTACTACTACCAAATACCTTACTATAATAATACCGGACAGCTGTATACTACCAGCATTGGCGTGAGTGCGAAATATCGCGGACCTGATATCTAGCGGAGCGGGATGGAATTACGTCCACATATACAAATATTAACATAGCGGGATTCTGACTATTGTTTAAAACGTGAGTTACTAATGAGGAGTAATATATGAAACACTTAAGAAACGTTGAATAATGTTTAATGTAAAATTATCTTATATCAAAGCTGTATATTATGAGAAATATTGCATACTTCATATTACTTTCCGTAATTAATTGTTACATATTTTTTCTTTGGTTTAGTGAGACAAAATCAAATCTGATATTAGGAATGAATTTACAATAATGCTTTATATACGCATTGCTGACAACTGCAAAGATGAAATTGATAGTAATCTGATGCTTGTAATAATTAGTAAAGGAATGTGGAAAACAATAAAACTTAATTTGATAAAACCTTAAAATTTCCGATACATTTTAACTTCTACTCATTTATTAGGTCTAGATAAAAAAGATAATTTGTATTTTTCTATCAACACAAAGACGAAGGAATTAGGCCTACTAAAGAATGTTGTTGACTCACGTTTTATGATTCCTCGGAAATCGAAAGTACGATTTGGAGCAATTTGTAATGCTGTAATTTTGTAGCAATTATAAACAGCACATATATACACCCTGACATTTTAACACAGCACTTACTTACTTACTGGCTTTTAAGGAACCCGGAGGTTCATTGCCGTCCTCACATAAGCCCGCCATTGGTCCCTATCCTGAGCAAGATTAATCCATTCTCTATCATCATATCTCACCTCCCTCAAATCCATTTTAATATCATCTTCCCATCTACGTCTCAGCCTCCCTAAAGGTCTTTTTCCCTCCGGCTTCCCAACTAACACTCTATATGCATTTCTGGATTCGCCCATACGTGCTACATGCCCTGCACATCTCAAACGTCTGGATGTAATGTTCCTAATTATGTCAGGTGAAGAATACAATGCGTGCAGTTCTGTGTTGTGTAACTTTCTCCATTCTCCTGTAACTTCATCCCTCTTAGCCCCAAATATTTTCCTAAGCACCTTAATCTCAAACACCCTTAAGCTCTGTTCCTCTCTCAAAGTGAGAGTCCAAGTTTCACAACCATACAGAACAACCGGTATTATAACTGTTTTATAAATTCTAACTTTCAGATTTTTTGACATTTTAACACAGCACTAATTAATAAAACTATTAACTAGCCCAGCAACAATATATATTGCAGATGATTACAGCTTTTTTCACGAGTATGACCACACCGGCCGCCTAGGTAGCAGCACCAGCGTCGTTCGCACGTAAAATTCCTAGGTGTCCGGTATTATTACAAGTAAGGTATTTGCTACTGCTACTCCCACTACTACTACTACTACTACTACTACTACTACTACTACTACTACTACTACTAATAATAATAATAATAATAATAATAATAATAATAATAATAATAATAATAATGTGATTATAGTCACAGAAACGGAAAACGCTGAAGTAACTAAATCTGACAATAATAACAATATTAAATTAATAAACAATTTCTGTAACAATTGACTTACCGTCTCCGTTAGGAATGTGTACGAGCTAAGCAGGTATGTGTTGGTTGAACTGCACAATACTAAATAAAAGATGGGAAATAATCCATGTAACTACACCAGAACTCCCTTGGCATACGAGTACAATGAACAGACGTGAAATCTCTCCTACCTCAGCGATATCCCTGCTCACAGATCACTCATTCTAGCAGCAGCACCGGGCGAAGAAAACACCTACACCTTGGGTCCAATTCCTGAACCAGACTGTACCCAAGATAAGGCGATAACACAATCTAATCATCACAAGCAAACAAATTTACTCACTAGCAAACAAAGCAGGTCTTGCCGTCTCCCACTCATTTCTGAGAATATCCCACCTTTCTGTCACAAATTAACTGCCATTTTTGTAACTTAATTACAAAATGGATGACGTCAACGAAATTTCAACGACTTCCTTTAATCATCATTAGTACTATCTTCCATCGAAGGAAACGGATATGATTGTCAATATTTTCAAGTAATAGTCTATTAATGACATCCCGGCTCTTTAAGCTATTTTGTCCAGTTTATGCCCGTAGGAAGGGATTAAATTACTTTAAAAAATGCAGAGCGATTAACCTCCCCAAAAAAATTTAGTTCACCTAATCTTATAATGAAAAAAAAAACATGTTACGAAAATCAGTATGTAGGCTATACAAAATGCATACATTCATATACAATGTAAATATGTTATACCTCGCCTTAACTATTTGTTTTTAAAAACTCACAATTGTAATATATATATATATATATATATATATATATATATATATATATATATATATATATACATACTTTTATTTTAGATTAAGCCATATATATGTATTTGTAATAGTTCTGTATCTTGCTTAGGTATGATCAATGTAAATAGGCAAAGTAGACTAAATTGGGCGTATTCACCATTACAAATCCAAATGTATATGTATCGTAGGAAAGGGAAAACCCTAAAAAACATGTAGTATTACTCTGTTATGGAGCATGTTGTTAAAAAAAAAAAAAAAGAAAGAAAAAATACATGCATACACAGTCGGCCTCGGTTGTGTAGTCGGTACAGCGCTGGCCTTCTATGCTCGAGGTTGCGGGTTCGATCCCGACCCAAGTAGATGGCATTTAAGTGTGTTTAAATGCGACAGGCTCATGTCAGTAGATTTACTGGCACGTAAAAGAACTTCTGCGGGCATGGTATGAATTAATATTTCTGATGAAAGGGAGATAGAGTCCTAGATAGGGAATGCCATAAGCATACATAAAATTATTATTATCCTCATTCTATACGGCTCAACGCTTGGTTGCACTGAGTTGCTTGTCTTGCATCTTGATCATAATAATAATTATATCCATGAGCAGGCTTAAGATAAGATGTGTAATTCCTAAGTCATTGATTGTTGTCTGCTTGCCGGTGATAATACATCAATATTATTTCTTTACTTACTTTATGCTTTATAAAGTATACTCGTATTAAAACAATATTATATTTTGTGAGAAGGTAGAAGTTATCCCTGGCAGGAATGTTGTTGTTGTTTTCTAATGCCAGGCATTTGACCTCTTGCATTTCAAAATTGTGCACCTCAAACCAATAAATGGATTCGGAACACCTCAAAATCTGTGCTTCAGTGGTTGGCCATGATAATATCTTTGAAAAATACTGGAGTGCAAGAGGTCAAATGACTTTATTGTCAAACGCCTGGCATTAGAAAACAACAATAACAACAACAACAACAATGCTATATCGTTATATGTTTTGCTACACCATATATCAGTCTGATTTTAAAGACGTATTTACGTCAAAAGTCTGCAATTTCCGGGGGAGGGGGACATCTTAGAATCCGAGGAGAACAGTTTCCCTCTCCGGGCCACCCTCTGAATTCACCACTGTTATAAAGGGACTCGTTATGCCACTGTCGGGAACTTGAGCCGTACTCTTGACATTGGAAAGCTTGTATGTGGGAGAAAATTCCATGCTGAAGTGAACAGGATGTGGCGAAGGCATGTCATCTGTTGAGCAGAAGAAAAACGATCAGCAGTTCGCAAACATATGGCGTTGTTTATAACACAAACACCTGTGTTTCTATGAGCTACAGCTACAGCAAAACGTACAGACTTGGCATTATTAATTAAGGTTTTTTCGTGCTTTATAGTTGAGCTGACAGATGGAGTAATTAAGAGTTTGATATTTCAATTCAATATAAATATTGATATCATTTCATTTCGGACACACTTAATAGGCCTATGCATGAATTTTAAATTTAGGGAAATTCAAAACATTTCAAAATGAGGAATACAATATAACAAAATATTTTAAGATTTAAGATCTAACGTAATTATAAATTCGAGTGGGGAAAAATATTATGGAATCTTGATTCCAGAATTAACTTAAATATCGTTAAATATTAGGTTCTGTATTGCATTGCTCAAAGAAGTGTTATATATTTTGTTATTGAAAACTTATGAAAAAAAAAAAAGAATTATATTTTTGCTCAAAAATGGTTTCATATTAGTTTATTTACAAATTTATGCTTAAAAATGGAAAGACTGTAGAATACCGCGTAAGTACATATGTCGTTATTTCATTATTGAATTATTTATTTTTGGTGCAAGGGAGATCTCTTTTTTATGTACTTATTTATCTGCCCCTGTACCATCAATAAAACATATTTTTTTAATTATTTTTAATTTGCACTGTCTTTGTACATAAGTACTTACGCGGCATTATTTATTTATTTATTTATTTATTTATTTATTTATTTATTTAACCTGGCAGAGATAAGGCCATTAGGCCTTCTCTTCCCCTCTACCAGGGGATTACAACTACAATATTAAGAATACAATTACAATTATAATTACAATTAATATTAAATTTACAGATACAATAAAAATCAGAGTACTAAAAGATTAACTGATTAATAAAAGCTAGACAGTTTATTGTAAAAGTTAAGAAGAGAGAAGCATTTCTTTTACTGATTAAGTAAAAATTAAACCTACTCTACGCAGTAAGAAAATGCTTAATAAGCTTGCTTTTGAACGCTACTAAATTCCGACAGTCTCTGATGTCACTGGGTACGGTATTCCACAAGCGCGAGAGCGAGATTGTGTATGATGATGAATACGATGATGTCTTATGTGTTGGTATGGCTAGTATGCGGCTATTTTGCGTGCGTGTGAAGAGACTATGATATGATGACAGGTAAGTGAAACGGGAGGCAAGGTAGTTAGGTGTAGAAGTGTGAAGGACTTGGAAAAGGAGAACAAGAGAATGAAAATTTCTACTTTCGTTAAGCCGTAGCTAGTTTAGAGTTTGGAAGGATTCTGAAGTTTAGTGAAAAATATTACATATTTCTTACTCGTAAGAACGTATTAAAATACACAACTAATCAAGTACGTAATGATAATCCAATAATGTTTGTCATCTGTTTCCAATAGGAATCTGCGAATGTCCTCTTTTGAAAAAATACTAGATTTCTTCACCTTTTCGTTTCAAAAACGCGTACAACTGCATGCACCTAAGCTATGTCGACCTTCTTCAAAAATAATATAGCCTACTCCGTACCATCGAATAGTGCGTCCACAATGAACTTGGCTTTCTTCACTAAAATATGCCAGCATTACCTTTTCCGACTCAATTTCTACATTTTTCTTGGAACACCAATCTTCAAACTTGTTATATTCCACTTCATATCTTAAGCGGGATTATGATGGCACTACACATTCAATTGCAGAATTTGCAGCATTTTCAATATCTGAATCCTGGTTTGAACTCGTTTTAACAATGTTTGTTTATTTCTCCTAGCACTGATGTTCTTCTGTTATAAACAAAAACCTATCGTGTTCAAAACTAATAAAACATAAACGAATCGCCTCTCGCAGGAAGAAACTAGTAATAATACAATATTATTGCCTCTCCACAAAATACATGTTCAGAACTAATAAAAATAATACAATTACGTTTATTAAAAAAATAATTATTTATCAAAGTAGGTAAAACGTTGTACCATATACTTATTGTAACTTCATATTACAATACTCGGCTGGTTATCAAACTCGTTTTGTAATACGAAATGTTATGATACTCACAGAGTAAATAATTTCACTTGGGATTAAAATTAAACCTTTATTGAAACATTGCTTTACGCTTTCTTTACTTTTAAAGTCTCATATATTCTGCACCATTGCTTCTTGTAGATATACAGTATTATTTTCACCTGTACGTGACGTCATAGACTTGCTATTGTTAAGGTTACTGCGTCATGCTCTCAGCATAGCTGTTTCGTAAGCCAAACAAAAATGGTCCTAACTCCTAGAACGTAAGAGGTGGAACAAAATGGATTGCATTTTTGTAAAGGTCGTATTGGTTAATCTATTTCATTCGCAAAATGTCCCGAGCCATCTTTTACGGTTTAGTCTAACAAGCGGTTAAAAGTCTTTAAAATTACGAAAAATATTACGTGTTTTTTTTTGGGTACTGTTTAAACAATGTAGGCCTGCAATTTTATTTTGGGAATGAAATAAAATTTTTTGGATAGATCAATCTTTATTCATTCATTGCGCTCCGTTCCTTTCAGCACGACCCGTTGCCGTCAACCAGACTGCAACGAGACAGAAACCCTTGGCCACGTGTTGGGCTTTTGTCGGAAAAGAGAGTTATTGCGTAACAACAGGCATCATAGAGTCCGTGGAGCTATAGCCTGTCTTCTTCGGAACAAGGGTTGGGAAGTTCATGAAGAGGTCCACTGTATTTCTGAAGACGACTCTCACAGAAGAGCTGATATATTAGCAATAAACAGGCAACAACAAAAGGCTATTATCATAGCTCCAACTATACGCATGGAGAGAGATCTAAACCAAGCTCATCAGGTTGATCAGGAAAAGAGGGCCATTTATGAACCTTGTATTCCCTACCTTAGTGCCAAGTATAACATCCCTCTCTTCAATTGGTCAGTGACAGGTTTATTTTTTGGTGCTCGGAGATCTTTACCAAAATTTACATATAATTTTTAAAAACAATTATCAATATCATCTTTTGAAATTCAAATAATCATCTCGCAAATTCTTAAAGATTCCCTGCAGATTATACAGTTTCATTTATACCACTCAGAAGGCCTTAATTAAGGATAGGCTAATCTATACTAATAATAAATCTGTAGCCGAAATTTTTCTGGTAATTTTCGGTTTTCCAAAAATAATTGGTCCTAACATATATAATTAACCGCTTTGAAACCGAAAATCGCTTTTTTGAAATTTTTGTTTGTATGTCTGTCTGTCTGTCTGGATGTTTGTTACTTTTTCACGCGATAATGGCTGAACCGATTTATATGAAAATTGGAATATAAATTAGGTTCGTTGTAAATTAGATTTTAGGCTCTATGGCATTCAAAATATTTTATTTAAAAGGGGGGTTATAAGGGGGCTTGAATTAAATAAATCTAAATATCTCCATTATTATTAATTTTCATGAAAAATATTACATAACAAAAATTTCTTTAAAATAATTTCCGATAAGTTTTATTCTATGCAAAATTTTGATAGGACTGATATTTAATGAGATAAATGAGTTTAAAAATTATAATAACAACGCCATCTAAGGCGGTGTAATGAAATAAAAAACAAATGACTTCGTCTATAAGGGGCCTTGGACAACAACAATCGAAAACTATGAAACAGCCTACAGATAATGTTTCTGTGTTTGTATGAAGTAATATCGGAAGCTAAATTAACCGATTTGTATAATTAATTATTAATTCACCATTGGAAAGTGTAGTTTCTCTAGATGGACATAATGCTATAATGTTATTACAGTAACTTCTGAGTGAATCGAGGACAGGTAAGATTAAAATAGCTACTTATGCACAGAAAACTTAATAGGCTATTCTGTACATTCGTTTCCTGTATTTCCTAAAATAATTTTTATGACCAAATGAGTGGTCTATGGATCAAAATGACCGCATTTTAATCTTTTTAATACAATTTAAATTAAGTCACATAATAAACGATTTATCCTTCTATCAAACACGAATGTTCCCTGGATCACATGTCCTGTTTCAATTATGTAATTACTTTATATTTATTTCTAACAGGTGCAGCGGAGCGCACGGGTACGGCTAGTTTTAAATAAAATCTTTCATTAGAAGTATAATTTTATAGTCATCTTCTAAGATTTTATTTTATAATTGATAATCGATGGTGCTTAATTATTGCATTTTATTTTTATAACAATATTCATATTTAATTGATTATATTTGTTTGGTATTAATTTTCGGATCCTCGTGGTCATCCTTAATTAAGGCCGGACGATTTCTCTCTCTCTCTCTCTCTCTCTCTCTCCCTCTCCCTCTCTCTCTCTCTCTCTCTCTCTCTCATATAACATACTGTAGATCTAATAAATACCGCATAGGTAGTAAGTTATTAGCGTCAAAAGATGGAGCTGCGTCACTATTACGTGAAAATTATATTTGTCCGTTTCATTCTAAATAGACCCTTGAATAACGTAAATAGGCATTTGCACGTTTCATCTGTACTCGGTACTGGAAATAATTGCTAAATTTACACTGCACTACACTTTACATTAAGACATTTCTGCAAACTGTACGCATTTGTATTACTAAGCATTTTATCAAGTTCTCTGACATATAAGATAAGATTTATAAGCGTGTATTTATGTGGTACATGATATTTATAGTAATCTATGATAACAACTGTGTAGCAATTGTTAATTTGCAAGTAATTATAGTTCCGTACACAGAAAAAACATTTTTAGTTGGCTTAGAATAAGTTTCATTATGTCGTCCACTGGGCTAACCCTTAGAAATATTTAACGAATGTTTTTGGTATAAAGGAAAGATCTTACAAGGCAATGATTGAAGTGTGTAACTCTGTAATCAGTAGATTGACGGGATCATTCTGATGCGAGATTAGCTATTTTCTCAAACATCTGTGACGCATTTAGTTTATCGTGTATTTCCCAGAGATCGAACGGACAACTCATCACGAAACTTGGTTTCAATAACCATTAATAAACAGTACAATAACGACATTCGTTCTAATGATTTTCTGAGTATTTTCGTGCATACCATCTATATGTATATATATATATATATATATATATATATATATATATATATAATTTAAACTGGTAATGGAATTTACGGGAAAACGGCTGAACGGATTTTATTAAATGACCCCTCATTTTGAAGCTTGGAACTCAAATTTTTTCAGAAAAATAGTAATTTTCAGTGAAATATCAATTTTTCAACATAATTTTCCTATTTTCCAAAATCTATCTGTCGTCAGTTTTGAGAACTAGCTAAACTAGCTAATTGCATTTCAGAATAAAACAAAACACACTCTACAGTAAACAATATTACACGAAGGCCATGATCTGCAAGAATGCTGACATATTTAGAGCTCAAATTAAATTGGTTATTAAAAACTTAACTTACTAAAAATAATTTACAGGTTCGATTCTGTGGTGTGTAATTTTCTGGGTACAGCTGTGTATTGGATATTAAAAACTACAAAACTTGAGGTGGTTTCATGACATTATTACCATTAGAAATGAAATATTATTGTAGTTAATGCCATGATGTGACTATTTTTCATTAATTATACATATTAATGCTATATTGATGATATGAAAGTGAAACGTTTTGGGGTTATATGAGTAGATATAGAGAATATGTTAAATTAGATTTTGATTTCTATATTTTACTGAGTGGCGGCTATACAGTATATATAGTATATGTTAATGAAAGTTATAAAACTTACGTAAGATAATAATATTATTAAAAATCAAATATTTTTATAGTTATTAATCAAGTGGGGTTGGATCTTTTTCATATATTTAATGGCGGTGTGGTGTAGATATTTATATGCGTGGTTCTCTTCAGTATTGGCTCGAGGGAGAGTATCTTTCATTATTATGGAAACAAATAACTTTCAGAATGTCTGGTATTCTTCATTGAAAATAAATCTGAAAAATGTTTATGTGAACGTCTAATGAACTTAGTTTGCAGCATTTGCTGCACAAGCCACTATTATCTATTTATTTCACCCACAGAAGCGAATAATTATTACTGCTACAGTATTATATTTATTATTATTATTATTATTATTATTATTATTACGTATTATTATTATTTTGACATTCATCAGCATTTAGGGATGTTTCATAGATTTTTTCACATGTAACAACATACGTAAATAACGGTACGTCACTGAACAAAAGAAGTTATGCATTGAAATTGTTATAACAACCCGTTAGCACGGTTATTTATCAAATCACGGAAGTTTCTTGTCACTTCAAGCTTCATTCTATCTTTTAAATGTTAATTCTAGTTTTATTTCTTGCTTAGTTGTGAGGTTCGATACAATGATAAATCGGAAAGTTCAGAAATTTTGTATCACCTAAAATAATACATTTCTGAATGGGTTGATAAAGATGGGCAATTCATTTGTTTTTTTCCTAGTTCTCTTAAATAATAACAAAAGAGGAATGAAAATGTTTAATACTGCGTTGATTTAACATAAACTGATTAAAATCTAAATTAACTAGTGGCTTGTGCAGCAAATGCTGCAAACTAAGTTCATTTGAAGTTCAAATTAAAATTTTTCAAATTTATTTCCAAAGAAGAATAGCAGACATTTTTAAAGTTATTTGCTTTCATAATAATGACACATACTCCCTCTGAATGCTTTTTTATGCCAAATACATTTCCTTGAACCTATCTATCTTCAGTTCTTGAGTTTCAATGCGAAAACGCAAGTATCAATGTCAGGACGATCAGAGAATTTTTCATGTGGGAGTAATGCAGTAGCTATTTCAGGTTATTACGGATTATAGGTGAGAGTTAAGAAAATTTCAGGTTCGATCAAACCAAAGAAATATGAAACTAATTTTGATTTAGTTTTAAGACGCAGCTAAAATAGGAAGCATGACTCATTACTACTTAGGAAAATTAGAGAATCACACATATAAATATCTACACGACACTGCCATTAAATATATGAAAAAACCCACATCACTTGACTACGAGTAATAACTATAAAAATATTTCATTTTTAATAACAATATTGTTACCTTATGTAAGTTTTATATTTTTCAGTAACAATATATATAGCTGTTACTCAGTAAATTATAGAAATAAAGATCTAATTTAAAATATTCTTTCTCTGCGTCTGCTTATACAGGGACATCATTTTATTTTTACTTGCATTTTTATTGTACCTGCATTTCTGAATGTACTTCACTCTCACCCCTTCACTAATGTCCTTGCTCCCGTCAAACACACAAACTTACGGCCGCTGTTGCATTCGAAGTCTTCAAGCAGTGAAGTAAACACTGCAGTGTATAGTGTGTTTCATAAATATGATTGCGTTTTCTATAGAAGAAAGAACCTATATTAATAATATCGTACTAAAAATTATATTCAAGAAATGATAAATTCAATTTCAGAGAATATGCTTCAAAATGTTTTTAATAATATGCGTACTGAATTGAAGCCTGCATTGTAATGAACGGCAACCATTTTCAGCAACTTGTTTAAAAATTCAGATTAGCTTTTTTGAATTGAAGTGGCGAGAAGCAAAGGAATGCTAGTGACATTTGTAATAACATGAGTTAAGTGCATCCAGTGTAAGCTAAAGTATCTAAAATTTTAGTGGCAAAGGGATATTTTAATCGCATCACACATTAAAATTTAAATAAAAAATTTCACCGATTTTACGAAAGCTTAAATATTTAAACCCCATTTTCTCAAAAGTAACTTAAGTGCACTTACAGCCCTTTACTTATGACCCCCTCAATTTAAATGCACTCTCTATATTGTATGATAACATCAATAATTAATATGCTAAATAAAGTAGACATTACATAACGAACATAGCCGCCTGAAAAGTTGAGTTTTTGAAAAAAAAAATGTTACTACTCTACTGTATTTTGATAAATTCCGTAAAAGTGATGATCAAACTGAAAATCGCAATGTCGTATTTCCCTACAACATAAATGGATACACTACTTTTCTCTCCTCCTATACCTAGTAAAATGATTTGTTTACATATTGCACTAGTAACATCAAACTCCTGTAATGGAAGGGGGCAACAGTGTTTCCGAGTATAGCCAGGTTAATGTTAAAAATGTTGGTAAAAATAAAGTGATGTCCCTGTATAAAACCTCAAAAGGTTACACTTTCATATCATTAATTTAGCATTAATGTGTGTAATTAGTGGCATTAACTATAATAATATTTCATTTTTAATGGCAATAATCTTATCAAACATTCTTAAGTGTTGTAGTTCTTAATATCCAATAGGCTACACAGCTGTACTCGGAAAACTACAGACCAGAGAATCAGACCTGTAAATAATTTTAAACGCCATCTGTACTCTAAATATGTCAGCAATCCTGCAGATCATGGCCTTCGTGTAATATTGTTTATTGTAGTGTGTGTTTTGTTTTATTCTGAAAAGCCATATTTCTCAAAACTGACGACAGATGGATTTTGGAAAATAGGAAAATTATGTAGGGAAATTGACATTTCACTGAAAACTACTATTTTTCTGAAAAACTTTGGGTTTCAAGCTTCAAAATGAGGGGTCATTTATTAAAATCCGTTCCATTACCAGTTCAAATTATATATATAGATGTTTCACATTTTTAGATATAACTGACAATTGATAATTTAGATAATTGAACTTAATGCAAATGTTAAAGTTTGATGTCATTTTTTTTTTCAAATTCAAATTTATTTATTTAATACACAAGGTTTTCACTACATTAGGCATTGTAGCCCGAAAGAGCAGAAGCTTGTGCTCGGGCGCAGTTCAGATCAGTTATAAAAAATATATCACAAAATTGAAGAGCGCTCATTCAGTACAATAGCATTAATATGGAGTAAAATAAAGACAGTGTGTAGTAATACAGCATGCGCCTAAACAAACGGTACTGAAAGTGATTACTGAACTGAAAATTTATACAATAATTTATAAACATGAAGACACCTCACTTTTCTCTAACGTTCTCTATATAAAAAAAAAACATGTTCAAAATGCATTTCATTAGCATATCCTTAATTAAGGCCTTCTGAGTGGTATAAATGAAATTGTATAATCTGCAGGGAATCTTTAAGAATTTGCGAGATGATTTTTTGAATTTCAAAAGATGATATTGATAACTGTTTTAAAAAATTATAGGGTAAACTAGGGTCTGTTGGACAGTCGGGCATGTTGGACACTCTGTACTTTAACGTGTTACCTCGCCACTTGTGGGCACCACATTCTGCTAGAAGTCAATGACGGAAGTAGCCACGAGTGGGCACTTCTGTCATTGACTTCTAGCTGAATGTGGTGCCCACAAGTGGCGAGGTAACACGTTAAAGTACAGAGTGTCCAACATGCCCGACTGTCCAACAGACCCTAGTTTACCCTATGTAAATTTTGGTAAAGAACTCCGAGCACCAAAAAATAAACCTGTCACTGACCAATTGAAGAGAGGGATGTTATTCTTGGCACTAAGGTAGGGAATACAAGGTTCATAAATGGCCCTCTTTTCCTGATCAACCTGATGAGCTTGGTTTAGATCTCTCTCCATGCGTATCGTTGGATCTATGATAATAGCCTTTTGTTGTTGCCTGTTTATTGCTATTATATCCGCTCTTCTGTGAGAGTCGTCTTCAGAAATACAGTGGACCTCTTCATGAACTTCCCAACCCTTGTTCCGAAGAAGACAGGCGATAGCGTCACGGACTGTATGATGCCTGTTGTTACGCAATAACTCTCTTTTCCGACAAAAGCCCAACATATGGTCAAGAGTTTCTGTCTCGTTGCAGCCTGGTTGGTCGTGCTGAAAGCTCTGTCAGGAACGGAGCGCAATGAATGGATAAAGACTGATCTATCCAAAAAATTTTATTTCATTTCCAAAATAAAATTGTAGGCCTGCATTGTTTAAACAGTACCCAAAAAACACGTAATATTTTTCGTAATTTTAAAGGCTTTTAACCGCTTGTTAGACTAAACCGTAAAAGATGGCTCGGGACATTTTGCGAGTGAAATGGATTAACCAATACGACCTTTACAAAAATGCAATCCATTTTGTTTCATAACGTTCGCATAGATTTCGAAACATGTTTGCAAATGTAGGTTGTTGCAAGTGGCGAAAAAAACTCTACGATTTTTCCTCGCAATTCCAGAATAATAGTTGTCGGCGGGTTCTGTCGAAAAATTGATTTCTTCAACATACCCCATACATACATATCGGGTGGTGTAAGGTCAGGTGAATGCGATGGATACGGAAAATCTGTTCCACGGGAAATTATGCGTTCACCAAAATGTTCCCGGAGAAAACTGAGTGAGTTTCTGGCAGTGTGGCAGGTGACTCCATCTTGCTGGAACCATTGAGTATGGTGTGCGATGTTTCGTGCACGACGAAGTCTTCGCAGATCCTTCAGAAATCGTGCGATAATGAAGTTCCTATACCGATTCTGGATAACGGTCAGAGGATGTCCGCCATTGTCTTCCACAAAATATAGGCCAAGTACATTTTTTGCAGATATGACATACCATATTGTTACACGTTCAGAATGAAGGGGTGTCAGAACAATAACATCTGGCCGTTCAAAACCAAGGAAGCGAATTGTCTGTTTTTTAATGTAACATCGAGATGAATGTGACATTCGTCACTAAACCATATGTTAGACAAGAATGTAGGATTCTCGTTTATCACAGCTAACACTGAACCACAGTACACAATTTTGGCACGAAGATCACTATTACTCAAACGCTGTCCATTCTGGATTCGATATGCATGTCCACCAAGTCAATTGAACATTCGACGTATGGACGTTGGAGCTTTGTGAAACTTATCACGAAACTCATCAGAAATTTGTTTCAAACTAGGATCATTTGTGCGTCCTAGCCCGTATGAACACTTTTTCCTCAATTGTGAGAACCATTTTAGCAAATCTTCAGTATATTATGTATCAACAATACAACAATGAGTTCAGATAAACAAACTTCACCATGGATACAATACGCACATGCGCAGTATCAGTGCGAGAATTTCAGCACTGTTTGTTTTGGCGCATACCATACAAGAGTATGTAGCTTTAAAGAATTTTATTAGTGTTGTATCAACATATAATTTATGAAATATGTGGTAAAGTAACAGTGAAAGTGACGGAAATGATAATGAAAAACAATAGAGTTTATAAAGAAATAATAAATTTGCAATTTAAACAGAATTTGAGCATAAAGAACGTTTTAAGTTCAGTGCTATTATAGAGGTGGAAAGAATGGAAGACTGTTGCTAGCGCAGTCTGTTGACTAAAATTTCTATTACTGCAATTTGTATGGAGTCAAAAACTATCAAAAATACACTGCGAACTATCAGAATTATAAATAAATAAATAAATAATATATATATATATATATATTAGGTACGGTACAGTATGATGGAATATATAAATGTTTATCAATACAGTATTAATATACAGAGAATGTTTACGTCTTTATATGAAGTAATCTCAGAAGCTACTTAACCGATCTGAATAATTCTTCCACCATTTGAAAGTGTAGTTTCTCTAGATGGACGTAATGCTATTATGCCATTACGGAAACTCCTGAGTGAATCGGGGATTTGAGGTAGAAATTAAAATAGATTCTTACGCACAGAAAACTTCATATTCTGTCGCAATATTGTAGTCTATTATTTGATTATTAAACATTTATTTGGTCCAAATACTCTAATTTTATACACTTCAATTTCTTTTTGTCCACAGAACGTAATATTATTTTTACGAGTTTTGTCGTCAAGACGAGTATTTTCCCTGGACCAAAAGTAGGCTACAGCACTTATGGAGTAAAAATTACAGTGATATATTTTATGTCATAAATTTAAAGTAAACGTAATATTTATTAGTGAAAACATTTACTTATTTCGGTTTTCAGCATGAATCAATAACTCTTAAAGAGCATGCGTTACAATCTGAAGTATACGTAAAATGTAATCATCGAATTTACAGATATGAATACAAAATTTACGAAAATCTGCTCTTTAATTTATAAAAAGACAGCATATTTTAGAATAAAACAAAACTAAAAAAAATGATTCCGACGAGGATGGGATTCGAACCCACGCGTGCAGAGCACATTGGATTAGCAGTCCAACGCCTTAACCACTCGGCCACCTCGTCGCATGTTCTGGCGGCTTGCTTGCAGTGGAGGTCTTTCTGCAGTACGATGTTTTTCACGTAAACACCGGCATTTGTCTATTTGAAACATTTCAAGGCCTGCCCTATGTGTATTCTGTGAACAGCTGAGGGTAGCGGAATTTCAAATGGCGGATGCAGCGGAGGTATGGAAAATTGATTTCTCAAAATTCTCACAGCTACATGCACATAAGACGTTAGGAAAGAAAACTGTGCGCCCGTAACTATTCCACTAGTATTAACATAGTTAAACGAATCTTAACATAAGTTTGGCCTATTTTTAAGTATGATACAGTGAATTTTATTGTTCAATTCAAGAAAAAAACGTGCATAAGTTCTTCATAGAGTATACAAGTACGATATTTCTTCGCAATTCTTAACTTGACACGTTTACCTAGTGAAATTTTTACACTAATGCTGAAATAAGCAAAATATGCATGAATCTAGTGAAATTTTTGAAAATGAATAACTGCATACAGTATAACTTCATTTTTATTGGAGTTTGAATTGCTCACACACGTTATATCTGCCGAAGTGTAGGGTTAGGTTTCACTGCAACAACGATCTGCCAGAGACTACGAGAGAATAAAGATGGGCCTATTCAAAGACGTTATCTCATGATTGACAAACTGTGGAATTTTTTAAAAGGAAACGGAAGTAACTTGGAACAAAATAAAATATGTATATTATATGATAGATAGATAGATAGATAGATAGATAGATAGATAGATAGATAGATAGATAGATAGATAGATAGATAGATAGATAGATAGATAGATAGATAGATAGATAGATAGATAGATAGATAGATAGATAGATAGATAGATAGATAGATAGATGTCATTCAGCACAAATACAGCTTATAGACAACAAAATATATAAATCTATAATATAATTATAGCCTACTATAATATGGGTATTATATTGTAATAAAATCAAATTAAATGTACAATTAGCAGATAATTTACAAAAGCAGATTAAGTGTGTTAAAAATTATATATAAGATCAGGTTAACGTGTACAAGCAGAAGAAAAATTTATAAAATTATTTCTTTTAATATTGAAAATTAATCTAAAGATTAATAAATACATAAGTGTTCTACCCATAGGCAGGTCTTTCACTGCAAACCCAGCATTCTCCAATATTTCCTATTTTCTGCCTTCCTCTTAGTCTCCGCATATGATTCATATATCTTAATGTCGTCTATCATCTGATATCTTCTTTTGCCCCGAACTCTTCTCCCGTTCACCATTCCTTCACATCTTTCAATAGACAGTTTCTTCCCAGCCAGTCATCCAAGCAATTTCTTTTTCTCTTTCTGATCAGTTTCAGCATCATTCTTTCTTCACCCACTCTTTCCAACACAGTTTCGTTTCTTACTCTGTCTGCCCATTTTACACGTTCCATCCTTCTCCATATCCACATTTCAAATGCTTCTAGTCATTTCTCTTCATTTCGTCGTAATATCCATGTTTCTGCCACATACAATGCCACACTCCACACAAAGCACTTCACTAGTCTCTTCCTTAGTTCTTTTTCCAGAGGTCCGCAGAAGATGCTCCTTTTTCTATTAAAAGCTTCCTTTGCCGTTCCTATTCTCCTTTTGGCTTCCTGGCAATAGCTTATATTATTACTTTACACCCCAAGTATTTGAAGCTGTCCACTTGCTCTACTGCCATATTTAGAATTCGCAAGTTTAACCGTCTTTATTTTTTTTCCTATGACCATGATCTTTGTCTTGTTTGCATTTATCTTCATCCCATACTGCTCAAAGCTGTCATTTAGCTCCATTAGCATATCTCTTAGTATCATCTCCTCTTCTGCTAACAACGCCATATCATCAAATCTTACACACTTTATTCTTCTTTCTCCCACTATCACCCCTCCCATGTTCTGAAAACAGTTCTTCACTAAATCCTCCAAGTATATGTTGAACAGGGTATGTGATAAAGGGCATCCTTGTCGTACTCCTCTCCCTATTTCACTTCCTTCTGACATTTCTTTTTCTATCTTGATTTTGACTCGTTGTTTCCTCTCTTTCCAATCCACGCCAATTTTCTTTAGGATCTCCGTCAGTTTATCCCAATCCACATTGTCAAACGCCTTTTCTATGTCCACAAATACTATTTTATTTATTCATTAAAGACATCAGCTCAAAGAATTTGAGTGACCACAAGGGTCCTGAATACAATAAACATTTACAGTATAATGTGATTTGAAATATTAAAGAAAAAAGAAAGTTAATTGTTGAAGACAAATAATATAAGTGGATTAATTGAAATAGAGATGATGATGTAATATTTGAAGAGAATCCTTGATAATATTTATAAGAATAGACATTACAGAATCAAAAGGAATGTAAAGTTCCTTAAGATACATAGGTTGGATAAAAAGTAATGGCAACACTGCTGTCACGTGACGATGGTGCGTTCGAGAGTTGCCAGCTGTATGGACACGAACTAGGACTGTTAGATGAGTTAGTGCAGCCAGCGGCGACAGTACTCTGTCAATCTACTGCAGTGTGTAGAACGTTGACTTTCATAGGGATAGTGCGAGCGCCCTAAGATCATGTTTACAAAACTAGAGCAACGTTCCAGGATCAAAATTGAAGTGGCACGAGGTCGTAGTGCACAAGAATGTTTTCAGGGACTGCATGAAACATATGCCAATGCAACGTTGCCATATCGCACAGTGGCACGATGGGTTAAAGGGATCCGGGAAGGCAGGGATGTGAAAGTGATGTTCATTGTGGCATATGACATTGATGGGGTAATACTGCACCACGCTGTACCTCTAAGGCAGACTGTAAACGCGGACTACTACTGCAGGTTCCTGCAGCACCACCTTCGTCCAGCCCTCAGGAGAAAACGACGACACTTGGGGGTACAGAACCCCATCATTCTTCATGATAATGCAAGGAGTCACACCGCTGCTGCTGTCAAGGACCTCTTGCGCCGCTGGTAATGGGAGATTCTGGAACATCCTCCGTACTCACCCGATGTGAGTCCATGCGATTACGATCTTTTTGCCAAAGTGAAAGAACCACTGCGAGGGACCCGGTACAATACCAGAGATGAACTTATCCGTGTTATAGGGCGGTCAATACGGAACATCAATAAAGATGGACGCGCTGATGGTGTACGACGCCTTCCAAACATTTGGCAAAAGGTGATAATTAAGGGGGGCGACTATACAGGGTGTTTCAAAAACACGGGGCATAATTTCAGGTATGTATTTCCCACATGTAGACAATCAAAATAGTTCATTACAACATGTGTCCGGAAATGCTTCATTTCCGAGTTATGGCCTTCACAACATTGAAATTCACTGGAACGTTTTTCTTTCCGCAGGTCGTTGTCATTACAGAAGATGTTCAAAATGTCCACCTCCTGCTTAAATACAGACCTCACATCGATGTCTCATTGACCTGCGAACACGATCCCAAACTCCAGGAGTATTGCGTATGTCCTCAGAACATGCCACAATTCGATTCCGAAAGGATTCCAAATCAGGCACCGGAGACGAATAAACCAATGATTTTAAATGGCCCCACAAGTAGAAATCGAGAGGGTTCAGATCAGGTGAGCGTGGAGGCCAAGCAATTGGGCCACCTCTACCTATCCATCGATCAGGAAACCTTCGATCCAAGTACCAAGTACAACACTGAATGTAACCTTCGCCTCGGAATGAACTGTCAGAGTGTCCTCTTAATGTCTCCTTTGACGGCAACGACCTGCGGAAAGAAAAACGTTCCGGTGAATTTCAATGTTGTGAAGGCCATTACTCGGAAATGAAGCATTTCCGGACACATGTTGTAATGAACTATTTTGATTGTCTACATGTGGGAAATACATACCTGAAATTATGCCCCGTATTTTTGAAACACCCTGTATAGAGGGTACGTAAATGTTGTACCCTGTGAATAAAGCCATGTCAGAAATATCGAACTGTTGCCATTACTTTTTATCCAACCCAAGTAATTCTTTATTCTTCTCTAGGTATCTTTCGCCGATTGTTCGTAGTAGTCCAATTGCATCTCTCGTACCTTTTCCCTTCCTGAAGCCAAACTGCTCTTCTTCCAAGTGTTGTATCCTAGTAATTATGTGTTACTTTTGACATGTCCCATATCATGTATGTGGTCAGTAGGACGCAATAAATGAATATGAATACAATTTTCATTGTGAATGAGCCTTTACAAAGAAGGAGGGATGTCCGCTAAGAAGAAGCAAAGGTATTTTCTAAACTCCGAACGCCCAACCCAGTTCACAGACTTTTTCGAACCCATAATCATTCACAATGAAAATTAAACATAACGTAAAATCAAGAAGTCATACCATCATTCACGATGGGAACATAAACATAACAGCAAACATACTTGGTAACCATGGAAACATAACAACGACGCCATTTCCTCATATTCTGTCGTATACTTCAGCGCTCCACGATTGTGTTCTGTTTGCAAATCACGTAAGCATAAGCATGAAAGTTTGGAGTTTGCAAACTTTCATGTTAACGTCTTACGATAATGTTTATGTCAATGCTTATGTTATTCATTGTGAATGATTCCAAATGCCACTTTTCATGTTGTCACGACTAACATAACATCTTCCATTTTCCTTCGCGGTAACTGAATCATGGCCGTTTTCCTTCGGAAATACTGAAAGCAACGTGGCCTGCAGAAACAATAGAACGCTTTCATCACTTTCGGATCAGTGGGAACACGCGGGAAATGGCGGAAAGTATCATGGGACGAAAATTGGATGGCGGAGATAGACATGAAAATGTGGGGAGAGCGAGTGAAGCCGTATTACAGGGCCGCCACTTGTACAGTTTCGACACGACATGGCTTCAAGCCCAGGGCGGACCGATATGAAAACACTGAAGAGTCTTACTTCTGACATCTCGCATTTCTTTATAAACTAGGTGGGGGACCCTTCTAGATACCTAAAATACCATATTTAAGCAAAATTTGGATCATTGTGCGAAATATGTCAATAACCACGAAATATATACCCTCTATCGCAAAAATTACGAAATAAGCACAACATTTTATACGATATTGTTAAGAAAACGTGTTTGTGACTTTCGTGTCAGTTAATTTGTCAACCACTTAGTAATGCCAATAATAATTATAATTATTATTCTGTACATTTTCTCTAGAGATATTGTGTAACTTAATAATTATACTATCTCAACGGCAATCGAAAAAATGTCGATTTCAGTAGTCGATTGCGCCAAAGACTGAAGAATGTTGTACGTTTATTATGTTTAGTTTATATTTTGGTAATGCTGATGTGAAATGTGTATAAATAAATAAATAAATAAATAAATAAATAAATAAATAAATAAATAAATAAATAAATAAATAAATAAATAAATAAATAAATAAGTAAAGAAGTGCCGGTAAGTAAATAAATAAAAACTAAATAAGTAGTAAATAAATAGACTAATAGACAAATAAATTAATAAATAACAAACAATAAATAAATAAACAAATAAAAATAAATACATAAATGAATAAACAAATAAAAATAAATAAATAAGTAAATAAATAAATGAGTAACTAAGAAGTGCCGGTAAATAAATAAATAGTAAATAAATAAGTAGTAAATAAATAAATAGACTAATAGACAAATAAATTAATAAATAATAAACAATAAAGAAATAAATACATAAATAAATAAATGAATACAAAATAAATAAGTAAAGAAATAAATGAACGATTAGACAAATAAATTAATTAATTAAGGAGCAAAATAATAAAAATAAATTAAATAAATAAATACAAATTAATAAGTAAAGACTCTCACTTTGAGAGAGGAACAGAGATTAAGGTTGGTTGAGAATAAGATTCTTAGGAAAACATTTGGGGCTAAGAGGGATGAAGTTACAGGAGAATGGAGAAAGTTACACAACGCAGAACTGCACGCATTGTATTCTTCACCTGACATAATTAGGAACATTAAATCCAGACGTTTGAGATGGGCAGGGCATGTAGCACGTATGGGCGAATCCAGAAATGCATATAGAGTGTTAGTTGGGAGGCTGGAGGGAAAAAGATCTTTGGGGAGGCCGATACGTAGATGGGAAGATAATATTAAAATAGATTTGAGGGATGTGGGATATGATGATAGAGACTGGATTAATCTTGCTCAGGATAAGGACCGATGGCGGGCTTATGTGAGGGTGGCAATGAACCTCCGGGTTCCTTAAAAGCCAGTAAGTAAATAAGTAAGTATTAATTGTCATTATTGAGTGTAATTAGTTACCACTGTCACCGGGTATTTACACATTTGTAGTGTGAATAAATGCATACATTACAAACAAGCTCCTTATTTTTACCATGACTATTACACTCTTACTACGTCATACTACTTTTGCCCAATAAAACGGTACGAAAGGACATATTTCAACCAATCATGGCTGCTTATCGCACAATTTTATCGCGTCCCTAGCATTTGTTTAATTTTATCGCGTCCCTAGCATTTGTTTAATTTTATCGCGTCCCTAGCATTTGTTTCTTTGTTTGCCAACATTTGAAACTGCGCTGGTCTGGACGTCAAAATATATATATATATATATATATATATATATATATATATATATATATATACAATTACAAACCACTCCAGTCGATGCACAGCAGTTTCAAATATGACTCGCATTGGCATTCAAGAACAAGAATTAATAAAAATCACTGATCATACCTGTGCATCTTCTGAAATCCGATTTACAAATAAATGAAGAGCACCATTCGGAAATCCTGAATAAGTTGAATACACCATGTAGGCCTAAATCAACGAGTTCCGCTTCTATTACGCACACGTCCAATATAACATCAATTGAACCACCAACCACATTCAAATTTTAAAATTGTACATTCAATAATTATTCCTTTTAAAATTATTCATGTTTATTTTTTATGTCATCGTCGTTAATTAAAACTTTTCTAACACTTGTGTATATTAGTTAGGTTATGTTATAGCTTCTGCTATATGATATTATGGATAGTCACGTATCAGAGATTGTTTAATATTAAGATTTATTGAAAATCATCTGTCAAGTGACATTGATTACTGGAATTCGGATAAGTGAAATGGAATGAAACTGTCTTAATAAAAATGAAACTGAATCAACAAAGCCTTCTTGACTAGTAACATTGCCATCGTGTATAGATCTCGACGAGAAAGCATTGTTCGCTACTGCCATCTAGCATGCATCTAGCGTAATATTTGTAATGTTGAGATGGCATAAAAAAACATTTGAAGACAATTGTATTTTCGTAAGTGAATTAATATTTTATTGTATTGGAGTACTTCGTTACTTCTAATCTTTATATACTTTCTTCTAATCGTGTAATAGTCAATTAAATCCCACTCGAGTTTTGATTTTCTCTAGATAAATCAAAACGTCTAGTGAGATTACTGTTGACAATTTGTACAGGTATCAGCAAAGTGTATAAAAAATATTTTTTTTTATAGGAGTACACAATAGCAACGAAAGGGAAAGTATTTTCAAGAGTAGGAAGTAAGAAAACCTGGACTGGCGTTTTATATGTCTATTATATGCCTGAACTAATTGAAAACCAGTAAGAGGACTTTGATCAGGGCGTTTCCATGACAAGACGCCAGGCAATTGTCATTTTTATGCCGATGCACCACGTTGATTGCACATTTGAAGCGAGTTATAGCTTCTGCCGCTAGATGTCAGAGAGAGACAGTAAATTTTAATGCACTGTTAACATCGCTTCTTCAATTCCAACTTTGAAGAGCACAAGATTGTAGTTAACTTTGGTTTGATCAACAGGTGTCGTACGAGGGATAAGATAATCGATATGGGCTTCCCCCTCACCCCGTTTAGTTTGTGGTTGACTGAATAGCTGGACAGTTTTTGGAGATATTATTGACTGAAAACACATGCGCATAAACAAGGTGTTTTTGTTAAGGATGAAACACATCGTGTTCAGTCTTTCCGCGTATAATAATTAATATTCAGTAAATAAGATAAAATTGAACGAAATGCTTTCTTTGTGAAATGTAGACGAGAGATTGTCGGATGATCAATTTTAACCATAATTTTAACACAAAAAATAATTTCCATGGAGATGACACGTAATTTTTCATTCCGTTTTTAATAAAGCCAAGAAATGGTTTAGTTCTAATAAATTTCTTTTAAATGAAAGTAAACCTGCATCTTTGTTATTTAGTAGTACAGTCATGGAAAATAATAATTTTAAACTTCTTGGTATTATGGTGGACAGCACACTTACTTGGGCAGACCATGTTGATTCTGTTTGTAAAAAATTGCCAAGAGTAATATTTCTTCTGCGAAATTTGAAAATGTATGTTCCGAAGAATTACATTAGAGTTGTCTATTTTTCTTATTTTCATAGTATACTTTCTTATGGACTACTTTTATGGGGTAATAGTTCTCATACTAATAAGGTACTTATGTTACAAAAAAAAGCTATTAGAATTGTAACTAATTCATCAATGAAAGCACACTGCAGGCCGTTATTTGTAAATGAAAAAATTATGACTGTAACATCACTGTATATTTATCAAGCCCTAAATTTCGTCAAAGAAAATTCACCCATGTTGACACATAGGAATGATGTTCATATATACAACACCAGAAACCGTGACCTTTTTGACATACCTAAGTGTAGGCTGACTAAAACAATGAATAATTATTTTATTATGTCTTTAAAAATAGCAAATAAATTTCCGAGATATCTTTTTAATCTGGAAAGGAAGTCTTTTAACAGACTTGTCTCTAGTTTGTTAATCAACAAACCATTTTATGAAATTAATGAGTTTTTTAATGTCAACGTTGTTGAGAGTTTTTTAATTAATTTTATTGTTTTGTTGAAATTCACATATGTTGACACATAGGAATGATGTTCATATATACAACACCAGAAACCATGACCTTTTTGACATACCTAAGTGTAGGCTGACTAAAACAATGAATAATTATTTTATTATGTCTTTAAAAATAGCAAATAAATTTCCGAGATATCTTTTTAATCTGGAAAGGAAGTCTTTTAACAGACTTGTCTCTAGTTTGTTAATCAACAAACCATTTTATGAAATTAATGAGTTTTTCAATGTCAACATTGTTGAGAGTTTTTGAATTAATTTTATTGTTTTGTTGTTTACTTTTTATTACTGGGACTTTGTCAATTGCACTATGTTGTGTGCTCTGACTATAACACTGAATATACGTGTTTCTTAACAATGAAGTACCTATTACGCTGCAAATAATATTGCCTCTTCCACTTCATTTTCTTGCCTACATTAAAATTTAGTATTCACAAATAATTCGTTAGGTACTCAGATAAGGAGATAATTCTTTTTCCTGTCTAACACTCGAGGAAAACTGTAACAAAAATTATAACAATGCCCCTTGTGGAAGTTGTGTCTATGCCTACTGTATTCATTAGCTAAACAGTTTTATTTGTTCATTCATAGCATAGACCACCCTCATTTGTTTTCATCTTGTAAGAAGTTATATTCATCGCAGCATTTCCTTAAACTATAACATTGATCAAATGGAATGCGCTATGCATATTTATTATGTTGGCGGATCCATCTTCATGTTTTTATATTTTAAGAGGATATGTGCATCAATCACATTGCTAAACGAAACCACCCAGCCATCCAGGATGTCGTACATTTCAACAATACGATGATATGACGTGTTAATTAATAAATGAATACTGCAATTCGATACTCCTTTATTTTACTAATATGCATCTTCATACAAAGGAATGGGGCCGTGTTAAAAACAGTTGCTGTAGATCTATTGCGGTTTCACAAGATGTGAATATTTTTAACATGTAAAAAGTTCACGAAATATTGAATTTTATTTTAATAATAATTATTATTCGTAGAAAATAAGTGGTGATTAATAAGTCAGGGAGAGTATAAAGACAGAAATAGTGGAAAATCCACGTGAATAGTTTTTCTAACGTGCGAAAAAGCTTAACGAAATTTTGAATATAATTTTAATTTAATCATAAAATTATTATTCATAAATATTTACTTTAATTTGAAAAAAAATATATTATTCGTTAAAAAATGGGAATGATTAATAAATGCGGGGAGTATAAAGACATAAACAGTCTAATTTTAAAGTACTTAACGTGACATTAATTTCAAAATGAACCCAGTTCTCTGTAACGACATATTATTATTCAATACAATGATTTCAAACGACTCATTGGCGTCATATTGATGTATGAATCGTTTCGACTATCAATTGAATTGTTGTCTGGAGACTAGGCCGCATGGAATGAAAAAGTGATTATGAAGTAGTTAACGAGAAGGCTCCGCCTTGTTGAATTTAAATGCAGGGAATATGTAGTTAATTTAACTTGATCTAATTTTGAAGCACTTAACTGTGGTATTAATTTCCAAATTAATCCAATTCTCTGTAATAACATATTATTATTATTATTATTATTATTATTATTATTATTATTATTATAACATTAACATTAAATACCTTACTCTATGCCGATGATCAAGTCATAATTTCCAATTCAGAGGATAATTTACAAAGAGGATTGTATACATTAAATAAAATATTAAAAGATTTTGGGATGGAAATTTCAGCACAAAAATCAAAAGTAATGGCATTTTTAGGACAAGACCCAGTCAGAAGTAAGATAATACACAATAACCAATGCCTCGAACAAGTGCAAAATTTCAATTATCTGGGTTGTGAAATATCTTATCAAAATGAAAAAGATGTGAACAAGAAAATTACCAAATTTACACAAATTCTAGGAATAATAAACAATGCATTAAAAGCTAAATTAGTACAAAAATCTACAGGAATAAAAATATATAATACACTAGCATTACCCACCCTTCTATACGGAAGCGAGATTTGGTCATTAAAGAAAAAAGACATGAACAGAATCAAAGCAACGGAAATGAAATTTTTGAGGAGGACAGCAGGATATACTCTTTTAGACCGAAAAAGGAATGAAGAAATTTTAGAACAATTAGAAGTAGAGTCAGTAGAAGAAAAAATCAGCAGATACAAATTCAATTGGCTAGATCATGTAAGAAGAATGGAAAATTCAAGAATCCCAAAAATTATGATGCAATATAAACCTAGAGGACATCGTCGACCAGGAAGACCTTTAAGAAGACTGCTAGATGGGGCCGAAACAGGTCTACAGAGGCCTAATTCGTGAAGGATGATGATGATGATGATTATTATTATTTTTATTATTATTATTATTATTATTATTATTATTATTATTATTATTATTCATTACAATTTCAAACAACTCACTGGCGTCATATTGATGTGTGAATCGTTTCGACTATCAATTGCATTGTTGTCTGCAGACTAGGCCGCATGGAATGTGGAATAACGAGAAGGTTGCGCCTTGTTGAATTTAAATGCAGGGAATATGTAGTTAATTTATAATGATCTAATTCTAAAGTACTTAACTGTGGTATTATTTCCAAATGAATCCAATTCTCTGTAATGACATAGATTTATTATTATTATTATTATTATTATTATTATTATTATTATTATTATTATTATTATTATTATTATTATTATTATTCATTACAATTTCAAACAACTCATTGGCGTCATATTGATGTGTGAATCGTTTCGACTATCAATTGCATTGTTGTCTGCAGACTAGGCCGCATGGAATGAGGAAGCGATTATGAAGTAGTTAACGCGAAGGCTTCGCCTTGTTAAATTTAAATGCGGGGAGTATAAATACAGAAATGAAATTAAATATCAAAGTCTTATATTTCAAATCCCAAATATCCTTACAATCCCAACCAAACTACCATTATAACAAAACGAATACAAATGCATTGTACAACAGAATGACAACTGTATCACTTACATAAGCACGAATTTTTAAGGATAGTATTAAACAATCGTGCCTAAGGGAGATAAGGTCAGGACTGCAGTTCATAAAATCCTCGGAAATAACCCAACCAGGTAGGCCTAAACACCTGAAGTGAGGTTAGAACACGTATGCTTCTAGGAGTACCCTACTTTATCTTTAACCGCTAGTTTCAGTCGGCGACAATAACCATGACTAGACTTCGTGGAATTGCCACGAGAATCGTAAGGTTTATTACGCACGCGGTATAGACTGTATGAGAAGTGAGCGTGCAACGGATGGAGTATGCCTCTGATGTAAACACTGAGCAGTATACTGCGGTTACAATAAAACCTGTATCCTGCATTCAAGAAATATAATGAATGATCATTGAAATAGAAAACGTCTAAACATGTAAATACACAATTATTTTGTAGTGAGATATGTTAACTCTTAAAATTTAATGTCATATACTCACATCATCCTTGAATATGTGCATTGCAGTGAAGAGTTACGTACATTTTGAGCGACTGCAAAGTAACCTCCTCCGATGGTCAGTTAAATAGTTTTTATATTGGGAAAATGTACGTTCAACAACATACGATGTAATACGAGCATATTTGAAGAACGGAAAGTAACTACTTTTTAGTACACCAACTTCAGACGTCTTGTCGTGACCTGATAGTACATCATTTATAATACGAAGTTGTGAATTGGCAGCATTTTTAGCAATAATGTTTCTCAACTTACATTTCACTTTTTCTGAAATTAGTGAATTGTTATTTTGGATAACGGTTTGTGATACTTTATCCACTATATTAAGGGCTTCTGAGAGTTGTAGTTCAGACGATTCTAACAGGATTTTAAAATCAGAATCAATGAACAGAATATCTTCCAATAGCTGTTCAGAAGGCAATGATTTTACAGCTGCAACAGCGGAACTGTCTGTGCTATCCAATGCATCAATTACCTCCATTATTTTGCAGTAATATTTTGCATAATAATTAACAGCATCCAACTACGTTTTCCAACGGGTCAAGACTGGCTGCGGGGGTAAGGGTATTCCAGGGGCAATTGTTTGGAACAGCAACACTCTCATTGTAGTATGTTTGATTGAATTCTTGTCTGCACTGAACAAATGTTAAGTTTTGACTATTGCAACCACAGTAATGCAAAAACAAGTGCTTACATAGGTATACATTAGCTGCAGCTGCTATATCTACTTGGACCGGTCACAACTCTTAACATGAACTGCTTATACTACGAGACCGGGAGGTCGCCCACCTCTTCTATACTACCGTACATCGGCAACCTGATTGCATGCTGCGTGTGGCAATTCAACGAAGTCTAACCATGACTGATACAGAGATTTGAGAAAAGCAGAATGGACTTTTAAGCACGTCTTTTTTCTCAGCATTCCAGATATAATTGTATCAAAGGTGGTGCTTTTTTTAGGGGCTTAAAGGTCACATCTTTATTTAATTTTTAACACGCAAAAAGGATTGATTTTTCTAAATTTATTTGTCAGTTGGGCTATTAATTTATTCATTCAAACCAAATTACTATTTCTTAGCGTGTGCGTGACTTATTCCTTTAGTGGTCGCCATTGTGAAAGCGGTTCGATTCAGAACACTTGTACGCCTGCGCAATCACGTGATCTCTCAATCCGTTTACTTAAAACAGTTGCTAAGCGTTGACATCTGTTGTATTCTGCGTTCAGGGAACATTTGTACACAATTTCTAATACATCGGATGGCTCTCTCGAACTTTCCTGATTTCAACCGCCTCTCAAAAGAAGAATGAAAATTCGAGTGCATTTTTGTCACCTTTATTAGGAAATAGGCTTACAACTCAAACCAGTGGCGGCTCGTGATAAAATATTATATGTGTTCACAATTTTGTGTTCCAAAATCGAAGAGCATTTGAAATCGTACGTTTAGCCTAATATAAAATGTCATGATTCCAATGTTTCACTATCGAAAAAACCGTATATAAATTGAAAAGAACATATAATAATAATAATAATAATAATAATAATAATAATAATAATAATAATAATAATAATGAAACCCAGTCTTTTTATTTCCAATTTTTCCTGGTAAGTCAGTTTACCCAGTTCTTTACTGTTCCAAATTACTTGAACAAAGTTCATTCTTTACGTTTGTTAAAAATGAATACATACCACAGTGCTGTTATTTACAAAACCGTGTGTTCAGTAATATATTTTGGCTCTCAACACACTGATACACTATGGCCTATACCAGTACCAGTACCATTCACAAAGATTGATTACTATAAATACATGCCAGTAAATATTATTCTTAAATAGTATACACCACCAAACAGATATTTAAATTCATACCACCACTACATTCAGCCAGCACGTCTTTGAAAGCGAAACTATGCTATTGTGCCGACACTGAAGTATAGTAATTCACAAACTACACTCTCGTAGCAGCACTGTACACACATCCACATAAGGTAAACGTTCCGACAGTAACATGCTGACACCTACAGGCTAGAATACAGACTATTAAATTTCTTCCTCGAGATATAGCACGTGAACGATAGCATCGATGCACCTGACATCTGTAGGATTGATTCACTGTTCACTTAACGCTTTGTATTGTATTGTATTGTATTTATTAACATTCCATGGTATTCATACATGCTTACAGCTAGAATATGGAACAAGTAAAAAAACTTAATACTATTATAAAATCTTAATTTATAGTCACAGTCTAGATGCAATATATATAGACGAGATTTACAATATAGTCTACTAGCACAACACAAAGTTTTAGTAGCAATTTCATGAAGTGTTATTGAATGTCATGAATTCACCTACAGAATAGAAGGCGTGAGAAATTAGGTACTTCTTTAATTTGACCCTAAATAATTTTACGTTTTGAGTTTCATTTTTTATATCGATAGGGAGGCTATTAAAATTTTTTACTGCCATATAACGCACTCCTTTTTGATAGCACGATAGATTTGTCGATGGAGTATGAAATTCATTTTTTTGACGTGTATTTATGCTATGAACTGTTGAATTAGTTACAAAGTTTTCACGATTACATACGAGGAAGATTATTAATGAAAATATATACTGACAAGCCATGGACATTATTTGTACTCTTAACGAGTCATAAGCGGCCAGCGAGAGACAATTCTCTCCCGCGCATGCGTGAAATTCCTGTAACCTTCTTGGAAAGAGCACGGCTTGTACGTGAACGGATGTTGCCAAGTTTACATAATAAGTTTATGCAAGATGCGGGAAGTTTAAAATACTCGATTCTGATATTATACATTCCCACTACGTCAATTCGGTATTTAATAATAAAACTAGTCGTGCATGAATGGAAACGAGGTGTTCACGTGCTCTTGTGCTCTTATTGACGCACCGCCACTGACTCAAACAATTTCACAAAACAATCAGTAGTAGGTTTGTACACGAGCTCCTTCGATGGCACAAACAATATCCAAACGATACCTACTCAATTTCATTCCAGATTAGCATATATGATGTGATAGTTACTACTTCTTCCACAATGCAATCATATAAGTAGTTTATTTTTGTGCGAGATCGTGCGTATTTGCTTGGTTTCCGCACAAAACCAATCCGCGGAAATTCTAAAATTCCACATTCAGTATTCCCAACCTAACACACATAACAATTTCCCTCTTCTTACCGCTTAAGTGACATATTGATTTTACTGCTTAAGGCTTTTAACATATTATTTATAAAGACGTTCAATATAGTATTAATTATAAATTGGAAACTTATCACTGCAATTTCACCTAAATTGCACTGTTAATTATTGTTTTTAAATATTTGCAGAAATTAAGTAAACTCTACAACTCCACTAAAGTTACTGCATTCGTGATGCAAGTAACATTAAGGAAGCCGTGGAAAAAACCAACAAGATTCCAGACTCATCATAGACTGGGGGGGGGGGAAAGACAGACGTATATCACCGCCTGCTGGAGTATAGTAAACACAGAAAACATTTTAAAGCAACAATGTTGAAGATAGATATTTTTGTTTTGCAAATTTGCCGTCATTGAACAGAAACCAAGATGGAGAGTTCATTGCAACTAATTAGAAATTCCTCTTTCAGGTATGTAATAAACGATCTTCGCACAAAATAATGTACGATACACAAGCGGTGTGTTTTCTTTCAATTCTCGGAAATTAAAAAAGCTCAACTACGTTTCTCTTTTTCAAACTTTTCCTCGAACATGAAAACTTCAACATACCGCTCTTGTAACGCATATTACTATTATTGGCATCAATCGGTGAATAAAATGACATGTAGCCGCGGACCACACTTTGAGAAACACTAGTCACTAGTCTATTGAATTTGGGTCGTTGCTAGTGATAGGCGAACAAATGTAGGCTGGACAGAATACGTTAACACATCACCGCATTTGCACTCCTGAATTATTTAAGAACTTCAGACTACAGTGATGAAGGGAAATGACCATCACCATGCACTGAGCTAAGCCGTGTCGATAACACTCCCGTTCAATTAACGATTGATAACAATTCGGCTCGTTTCAATTCCATTCAAACGCATTCGTCTGTGACGTCACGCGTTTCGTGCAATCTGTTTTGTTGTCGAACTTAGGCTAACCCTATTGGCTGAAAAAGGATCAAAAAGGAACAATAACTCAACGATATCTATGAAGGACAGAGAACAGTGCATTTGGTCTTCAAATCTTTGTATTTTACCTTGACAATAAAACTTTTGAATCCAAAAATTTGGACTTCTTCTTCTGTAATTGCCTGTCTGGAACGATTGCTAGCAAGGGCGTCATTTCAATTTTGCTTAGAAGGGGTTATGTAAGTAGATGTAGAGAATATCTTAAATTAGATCTTCATTTCTATAATTTACTGAGTGGCGGCTATATATAGGGGAGAGTCGGGTAGTATCGGACATCGGGTAATATCGGACAGTGAGTTTCTTTCATCTACTACACGATGATAGTAGGCTGATTGACATGGTTACGTTTCTGTGATGTCGCATAGAGAAACGTAACCATGTCATTCAGGTACTACCATATGGTGGTAGATGAAAGAAACGCACTGTCCGATACTACCCGATGTCCGATACTACCCGACTCTCCCCTATGCACTGCATATAAAACTATAAAACATACGTAAGATAATAATATTGTTATTAAAAATCAAATATTTTTATAGTTTATTAATAAAGTGGGTTCGGTCTTTTTCATATACGTAATGGCGGTATGGTGTAGATATTTATATGCGTCATTCTCTTCAGTATTGGCTCGAGAGAGCGAAAAAATTAGAGTTCCTAAGGAAAAACCAAAAGGTATTAGTACTGATAAAATAAGCCTACAAAATTATGTAGTCTCCCGATCATTTCAGCAAGATCTCTTAGCAGGATAAAATGATTTTACCCTCTACATGCAGCAGCTATACCAAGATGCCATGTCTATTGCTCGAAAGCATAGCAAACCTGACATTAACTTTCTCCTACAATCCACAATGACCTGAAATAGCTATTGTTTTACTCCCACATGAAAAACCTACTGATCGTCCTGACATTGTTACTTGCGTTTTCGCGTTGAAACTCAAAACCTGAAAATGAATAGGTTCAAGAAAAAATACTAAGAAAAAGTATTTGGCATAAAAAAAACCCATTCAGAGGGAGTATGTTTCATTATTATGGAAGGAAATGACTTTCAAAGTGTCTGGTATTCTTCATTGAAAATAAATCTGAAAAATTTTTATTTGAACGCCTGATGAACTTAGTTTGCAGCATTTGCTGCACAAGCCACTAGTGTATGTGTGTGTGTGTGTGTGCCTATATATAATTATACCGGTTGGGGACTAAAATGGAAAGAATACAAGATCTTCTAGGAAATTATTACCTCACCACAAACAGATCCGTTTTCTTATAGCGACGAGGAATCCATGTCAAACATGATTAATTAAACAAGAAACTCTTACGCGGTCTCCCCCCCCGCCCCCTCTTATTCGAGCATATAAACTATTGAAAACTCCGTCCTTATTATAGATAACTTTCTTCCTGAACTCCCAGAGGTTGTTTGTAGTTTTCCCCAAACAATTTCAAAAGTTTTCTTTCTCTTTCCCGTGCTATTCGATCGCTTTAGCCCTCAAGCATGTTTAAATATTTTATTTTATTGATGGTTGTGCTGGGACTGAACCTTCCCGCGCTCCACTTGTGCTTCCAAGCGGCTCAAATGTGAACTAAAACCATGGTTTAAAGATAGGCCCACTTATAAACAAGATGTCGAGGAAAAGGGTACAGAAACGGCTTAATATATATGAGCTGTGTTTGCGCTGAGGACGGAACATGTTTCAGCAACGAAGTTGTAAAGAATTGACTACTGACGGGAAACGAAGCACTGCCAGACTTACGGGGATGAAGAAGAATATACGGGCTATACATTAAGTTGGTTATCAGACACTATACGTAGCTACAGTATCCTTTCACTACAATGTAGTGGTGACAAATGAAATGCAAATATGATCTTTATAATCATCATAATTTATTATCGTTGCTATCATCATCATCATCATCATCATCATCATCATCATCGTCCTCCTCCTCCTTATCATCATCATCATCATCATCATCATCATCATCATCATCATCATCATCAGTATAATTGTCATAGTAGTCATCATCATCATCATCATCGTTAATATTAATATCATAGTTATCAGAGCTCCTTCTTAAGTGTCTCTTGTCTACGTGATTGTATTTAATATGGTGGGTCCCCAATTTGTCGGTAAGATGTCCAAAAGGAAGTATTACATCATAATCGATTACAACTTTTGAACAGATTTATTTATTTATTATTTATTTATTTAACCTGGTAGAGATAAGGCCATCAGGCCTTCTCTTCCCCTCTACAAGGGGATTACAACTACAATATTAAGAATACAATTACAATTATAATTACAATTAATATTAAATTTACAAATACAATAAAAATCAAAGTACTAAAAGATTAACTGATTAATAAAAGCTAGACAGTTTATTGTAAAAGTTAAGAAGAGAGAAACATTTTTTTTTATTAATTAAGTAAAAATTAAACCTACTCTACGCAGTAAGAAAATGCTTAATAAGTTTGCTTTTGAACGCTACTAAATTCCGACAGTCTCTGATGTCACTGGGTAGGGTATTCCACAAGCGCGAGAGCGAGATTGTGTATGATGATGAATACGATGATGTCTTATGTGTTGGTATGGCTAGTATGCGGCTATTTTGCGTGCGTGTGAAGAGATTATGATATGATGACAGGTAACTGAAACGGGAGGCAAGGTAGGTAGGTGTAGAGGTGTGAAGGACTTGGAAAAGGAGAACAAGAGAATGAAAATTTCTACGTTCGTTAAGCCGTAGCCAGTTTAGAGTTTGGAAGGATGGGGTAATGTGGTCAGCGCGACGGACATCGCAGACGAAGCGAAAACAAGAATTATGAACACGTTGTAATCTTTGCGACTGGTTGACATTGAGGTCAGTCAGTAGAAAATCACAATAATCGAAGTGGGGCATTACTAGTGTTTCCATTAGTATTTTCTTGAGTGATAGCGGGAGGAATTTTCGAATAAACATAGTGAAACGACAAGTATTCCACCGTGTAGACAAAGGAGTCCTGTGACGTAAACACCCACAAGAAACGGTCGGATCCTTAAGGTCGTGTCAAAATAGCTGCTATAGAATCTGTGATTTCGGTGTCAGATGGACTTCGAAAAGATTCACGTGAAACGTTTTTTAAAAATTAAATTATGGTTTATTTAACGACGCTCGCAACTACAGAAGTTATATCAGCGTCGCCGGTTTGCCAGAATTTTGTCCAGCAGGAGTTTTTACATGCCAGTAAGTCTATTGACATGAGCCTGTCGCATTTAAACACACTTGAATGCCATCGACTCGGCCGGGATCGAACCTGCAACCTCGAGCATAGAAGGTCATCGCTATACCAACTACGCTACAGAGGGCGACTAACGTTTTTTAATGTGTAAGAACTTAAGAAATTATTAAACTTAATTTTAATTTAATAAAAAAAATTTCATAGACCATTCATTCATAATGTTCTGCCCAAGAGCAAGTCTTTCACTGCAATGTTTGCAGTTTTTCTTGAGAAAGGTAAATGCATTATCTTCCCGTTGCTTTCCGCACACCACTCTCACTTTCACATCTTGAAAGATCTCAGAGGGCCCCAGCGTGGAGGTGAGGAGAGTGGATTTGACTAAAGGCCCTCCGGACTTAACTCATTTCATTCCAAACTCTTGTTTCATCTCCGTAACGAAAAAACTATAGAAATGAGTTATTTTGACTTATTATCCTATGTATTTTGTTAGAGAGACAAATTATTCTGAGTTTTTGTTTTTATGCAATGATTTATACAGAAAAATCGAATAAATTTGAGACCCAATAGGACCAAGATCTATATTAATTTGCTTATTTTTAGTGGTAAAGATTACAGAGCATAATTGTTTCAGTATGTATATGTTTTATGACATAATGAGTCCATTGAGTTGAGTTTATTATTTGAATTTTTACTGCTAGCGTTAAATATCAGTTCTATCAGAGTTTTTGACCCGATCAGAGACCAGGAAATCCCAATTAGTCTTTGCCCTCTCTTAGACAATTGGGTTGATTAATATATGAGGGGTACAAACATAGAAATAATTTAACATTGTCTAATTTTTAAGTAAGGTACTTAATAGTGATATTAATTTCCAGATAAATTCAATTCTTCGTAACGACATATAATATTATTCATTACAACAAACAACTGACTGTAGTCATATTAATGTGTGAATCGTTTCGACTATCAATTGCATTGTTGTCTGGAGACTAGGCCTCCTGGAATGAGGAAGCGATTATGATGTATTATCACAGTCCAGTATATACAGTCACGAAGCTTGAGTTGTGAGGGTGCTAGAACAATAGACTGTAGCGGTACTATTTCGCATTGTCTGTAATGAGGCGATATTAGCGATCCTAGTGGTCAGCAACTATCTATGGATGCATATTTACTACGTATTGAGCTTCGTGACTGTATATACTAGACTGTGGTATTAAGTCAACGGGGGAAATGTGAAGACAGAAATGAAAGATCAAACTTTTATTTGAAATCTCAAACATCCTTACAATTCCAACAAGGCATAAACGTTTCACGCTATTACAGGGATTCGATTTCCCCGTTACTTTTTCACTTCTAATAGATTGTCGGAAATTGTCAACTGTTTTACAGCGTTTGTCTGGACTCTGTCTTGGAACTCTCCTCGATCACGATTCCACTTTTTGTGACAAGTCCATAAATAAGTACACGTAGTATATAGACATGTGTTAGTTTCTCAGTTTTTAAGAAACCTAACTATAGAAAACTTACCATCTATTTCGCCTGACCTCACTTCCTTGAAGAGATTCTTCTTCGAGTCTTGGAGCGGGTGGGATAGCCCAATGCATCGTCACGCACAGACATACACAGGGGTGTAATTCCTATGCCTACGTAAAACTCACTCATTTCATTCTAAATTCTTGTTTCATCTTCGTAACAAAAAAACTATAGAAATGAGAACAAAGAGAGTATGTGTCATCTTTGCCGCATTCACTATTATTTTATACACATACTAGCAGTACCCGTGCGCTCCGCTGCACCCGTTAGAAATTAATATAAAGTAATTACATAATTACAATAGGACATTTGATCCAGGGAACATTCGTGTTTCATAGAAGGATAAATAGTTTAATATGTTACTTAATTTAAATTGTATTTAAATAATTAAAATGCGATCATTTTGATCCAGAGACCACTCATTTGGTGCAATGACAATTCCTTTACCATGTTTCTTAATTTTTATTACATGCAACCATAGTTTAATGAATAATGACATATCATTTGGTTTTACTTGCTATATGTTTCCATTGAATTATGCTAAAAACTTAATTTTAACCCTTGTTTTCTACGTCTTCAGTAAATGGTGCTTGCCCCACTACGGTTCTGAACCCTACAAATAACTTAAATAGTGATACAGCATATATAGTGATATGTAATTATATTTCTTTCTTTCGAAAATGTAAGAATTCACGATCTCCTATGCACCATTGCCATGGAATGAATAAATGTGTTTTTCCTTCCTACTCAAAAATTTTATATTTTGCACAGACGAGTTATTGCAGGAACAACAACGCTATAATCTGAGGAGACTGTGAAAATGTATTGTATTGTATTGTTATTTTAAAAGTCTTGTATGTCCTTAAATATCAATCGTATCAAAATTCTTCTTTGAATAAAACTTATCGGAAATCATTTTTAAAGAAACTTTTGTTATGTAACATTTTTCACAAAAAGCAATAATAAGTGAGATATTTCGATTTATTTAATTCGGGCCCCTTTTAATAAAGTATTTTGAATGCCATATAGCCTAAAATCTAAGTTACAACAAGCTTAATTTATATTCCAATTTTCATATAAATCGGTTCAGCCATTATCGCGTGAAAAGGTAACAAACATACATACATACATACATACATACATACATACATACATACATACATACAGACAGACAGACAGACAGACAGACAGACAGACAGACATAAGAACAGAAATTTCAAAAAAGAGATTTTCGGTTTCAGGATGATTAATTATACATATTAACACCAATTATTTTTGGAAAATCGAAAATTACCAGAAAAATTTTGGCTACAGATTTATTATTAGTATAGATTTCGCTCATGTTCCAATGCACCAATGGTGTGTGAGAATCGATTGTGTTTTAACCAGTCAAAGCCAACTATCAACTACAATCTTGTCGCACCTGATTCGCATTTGTTTAATATCTTGTCCATTCGAATCCTACTATCATATTACTATCATAATAATTATTTGACTTTTCATAATCACATATTTAATATAACAAATAATGCTTTCAAAAATCTGGGTTTTATTATTAGAAATTCAAAAACTTTACAGAACACTTCCACTTCGACACTCCTTTTTAACTGTCATGTTCACGCTAAATTGGAATATGCCTCTGTAATTTGGTCACCCACTTGCAAATCACATAGTAATCAAATTGAAAAAATTCAAAAACGATTCTCTAGATATCTGTATTTTAGAAGATGTCATTGTTCAGCCCTCCATAACAAAATTTCGTACAACAATCTACTTGTTGAATTTAATTTAATGTCTCTTGCCAGTCGTAGATTACATGCTAAGCAACTTTTATTATATAAAATATTCAACGGTCTACTGGATAACAGCGAAATATTATCACAAATCCAGATTAACGCTAGAACATCACATTTAAGAAATCGTCAATTGTTATATTATAAAAAACCAAACACTTCATCACATAAAAATCCACCAGTGTTAAAAATGTGTTCAAATTTCAATGAAATATGTAAAACATGGGATCTAGATTTCTGCATTTCTTACATGGAATACAAACATTTTCTTATTAATATACTGAAGGTAGTTGATTTTATATAATATTGCTATTTGTTACTCTGTAATTTGCCAATTATTATAGATACATTTACATTTTTGGCTATGATATCTATACTTAACTATTTTTCATTTGTATCTATATCTGTATCTTTTATTTAGGTAGTATCTATGGTATTTGTCTGTTCTTTTTTTTCCCCCCTTTTCTCATTTCCCATTTTAATTTGTATTTACACTTGTATCTGTTTCATCTCTTTTCTTATTTTTTCATGCTATCTATGTTTTTTATTTGTAAACGAATATCTGTATTGTCTATTGTAATTGGGGCTTTGCCCTGTTATATAAATATATAAATAAATAAATAAATAAATATATAAATAAATATATAAATAAATAAATAAAAAATAAATAAATATATAAGTAAATAAATAAAAATAAATAAATAAATAAGTAAATAAATAAATAAATAAATAAATAAATAAATAAATAAATAAATCACTCAATCAATCAATCAATCAATCAAATAAATAAATAAGTAAATAAATAAATAAAATAAATAAATAAATATATATATATATAAATAAATAAATAAAATAAATAAATATATAAATAAATAATAAATAAATAAATATATATATAAGTAAATAAATAAATCAATCAAATGAATAAATAAATAAATAAATAAAATAAATAATAAATAAATGAGTAAATAAATATATAAATAAATAAATAATAAATAAATAAATAAATAAATAAATATTAAGGTGAGTCACAAAGTTAATACATATTTTAAATTCAAATTGAATTTGTATTTCAGCAAGAGAACTGTATTAATGTGAGTTAAGAGAAAAAGAAAGACTAGAGCTAATGCGGGAGCTGTGATACGGTGTAGCGGAACTATGAGGTTCCGAGTGTGTGCAAGTAGCAAGATTTTCAAATCAATATATTTCATAGACGAGGAAAAAACGAAACGAACGATTGTCACCACGTATCTTAACGAACGAAAATTAGCTTAAATATGCATTTTCATTAAATTCAAGCTATATGACCTGGGACGGATCCCTTGTAAGCATAATTTCTACAGCTATTGTCAACAACCCATCACCGTAAAAACAGCTTGTTACGAAACCTTACAATAAGCCTCGGAATGGGACTGATTCTCTGGCACGACCACAGCAAAGGAATAAGGTTATGAGATTTCGAAGTATATGATTATGTCTCGTGACCAGAATATTCTACGAAATGGAAATATAAAAATTGGAGATTTATCTTTCGAAGAGGTGGAAAAATTCAGATATCATGGAGCAACAGTAACAAATATAAATTATACTCGGGAGGAAATTAAACACAGAATAAATATGGGAAATGCCTGTTATTATTCGGTTGAGAAGCTTTTATCATCCAGTCTGCTGTCCAAAAATCTGAAAGAATTTATAAAACAGTTATATTACCGATTGTTCTGTATGGTTGTGACACTTGGATTCTCACTTTGAGAGAAGAACAGAGATTAAGGGTGTTTGAGAATAAGGTTCTTAGGAAAATATTTGGGGCTAAAAGGGATTAAGTTACAGGAGAATGGAGAAAGTTACACAACGCAGAACTGGACACATTGTATTCTTCACCTGACATAATTAGGATCATTAAATCCAGACGTTTGAGATGGGCAGGGCATGTAGCACGTATGGGCGAATCCAGAAATGCATATAAAGTGTTAGTTGGGAGGCCAGAGGGAAAAAGACCTTTGGGGAGGCCGAGACGTAGATGGGAGGAAAATATTAAAATGGATTTGAGGGAGGTGGGATATGATGATAGAGACTGGATTAATCTTACAGAGGATAGGGACCGATGGCGGGCTTATGTGAGGGCGGCAATGAACTTCCGGGTTCCTTAAAAGTCAGTAGGCCTAAGTATTTAACAGTAATATAATTATGTCATCTTTCTATTACGTATTTATTATTATTGAGAAATAGTTTTATTCAAATATCACGTGCACTAGAAGAAACGAAAAATAAAATTCTGACATCGCTTACATTTCACAGAGAAAGCTGTAGCGAGTGCTGCGTCATTTCTGAAACAGGCGCCAAAAATGTTAGGAGTAAGAAGGCAGGCAGTTTCAGACCCTCCTTTCTTAAATTGAGTGAGTAAATGGTTACACAGGTAAAAGGGTAAAAAATTCTCCAGTATAAATTAAATACGTATATTATATATATTCTTTGGTGCGACCGACAGAGAGATAAATTTTGGTTCATAATGACATTCCAATGGGTTCAAACTGGGAACAAGGGAATTCCCTGTTTATCACCAGCTGTCTCTGAAATTCAAGTGAAAACACACATAGACATGAAATTACGTGAAATGTACAGCTTCAGATCAATATACATAGCTTATAATTATTATTTTATCTCTACCTTGTGCAACGTCACATTTGCGGGGGGGGAGGAAAGGAGACGGCCGAAAGATTGTAATGTTTTTTTTTTTTTTAATTCGCTGACTCCCACGACTAAGAAATTTAACAGTTACTGACCTGCAGAGATAAATGTAAGATCTGTAGAACATTGAGATAATGCTAAGTGGACGTACAGGGACCGAAAAGTGTTTTTGTTTTGCTGCAAGACAATGCTAACTCATTTAACTTGTATACATTTTCGTTTGGTTTTACTTTATTTATAAATTGATTGTTCTATTATTTCATTTGTATTTTTGGTGATGTGAAAGAGAAGGCCTGATGGCCTTAACTATGCCAGAATAAATAAATAGATATACACACACATACAAATTAAAAAAACATTTGAATGTAAGGTACGAGATGAAATGTTTTCTTTTGTTGCCTGATCTATGTACAGTTGTTTTAAATCGAATAAATCCTTTCAAACATTTGGCTAAGAAGTTCATTAATTCATGTGAGTGACACTATTTAAGGATTCACCTTTATGGCGAGAAAAGCTTAATAAAAACCATTCGTTTTTGTTGTTTATAGTTGAGTTACTGAGTTTTCCGAAAAGTCTAACAGGCAGTTTAATTATAAAAAAAAGGACAACCCGGGCAAAGCCGAGTGCTTTCAGCTAGTATTTAATATAATTTGCATTAATGTTTAATTTGTGCTTTACCGAATCACCGATTTCTCGCTGCGTCCCTAACCAGTGTGTGGATATTCGTTCGCCGCTTTCTGGACGGGATATAATTCGCTCACCCTGTAGGTCTATCTTACTATCAATGTAAAATGCATTACCTATAGCTACTCAGACATGTTCATCTAGTCTGTATCTGAAGTATGAATATCCTACTAATGGAACAGTAGCTCGAACTCAGTCCGCATTAGCATAATGTTAGCCTCTGCACTGCTTTCATCGCAGCTATGACATACTTTAATTAGAGCACAATACTGCACTTTGAAGTCAGAGATAGACATATCACTCCACAGAACACAGTATACCAAGCGCCAATGTCTTCTGCAGACCTCGAAATGAGAAGGGAGATTGGATGCCCGGGAATCGAATACAGACAATCGCGTTAATGGAATATTGTAGTTGATTATTCGTGTTTCTGCGTGGGATGGATTGTATTTACCTTCCCGGAATTCGGATTATATCTTGCAATACACTATAGGTTATTTTTACGACGCTGTATCAACATCTAGGTTATTTAGCGTCTGAATGAAATGAAGGTGATAATGCCGGTGAAATGAGTCCGGGGTCCAGCACCGAAAGTTACCCAGCATTTGCTCGTATTGGGTTGAGGGAAAACCCCAGAAAAAACCAGATAACTTGCCCCGACCGGGATTCGAACCCGGGCCACCTGGTTTCGCGGCCAGACGCGCTGACCGTTACTCCACAGGTGTGGACTACACTATAGGTCATAAAAACTAGTAGCCCTAAACCGTCATGATGATAGGGGATTTGAATACACGGCTTGTGTTATATTATAACTAGCTAATCTAAGAACATTCTCTCTTTCTATTCAGTGTAGTACACTTAGTTATGTAGTTCTTGCATTCAGAGAAGGAATCTGGACAGAAAATGTGCATTATCTCGACAACGGTTAATTTGCGGACCAATGTGTATTGGAGCTTTTTTGCTTGGACTAGTTTGTACTTTTCATTTGTAAATTATTGACCATCACTTTTGAAACACCCTGTATTTATGAATAATTTCGAGAGAAAAATTGTTCCGGGACCGGGTATCGAACTCGGGACCTCAAAGTGAGCTGCATATAGAGAGAAAAATTGGATCGGTGTCTGGTAGAGTTCCCGGGTAGCTCAGTTGGTAGAGCGTTGGTACGTTTAACCAAAGGCCCCGGGTTCGATGCCCGGTTCCGGAACAATTTTTCCCTCAAAATTATTCAAATCAACTTTATAGGGGTCGACCTGGTTGGCGAGTTGGTACAGCGCTGGCCTTCTATGCCCAAGGTTGCGGGTTCGATCCCGGGCCAGGTCGATGGCATTTAAGTGTGCTTAAATGCCATGTCAATACATTTACTGGCATGTAAAAGAACTCCTGCGGGACAAAATTCCGGCACATCCGGCGACGCTCATATAACCTCTGCAGTTGCGAGCGTCGTTAAATAAAACATAACATTTAACTTTATAGGGAGTTATACCTGAAAGCTCGATTTACACCCTGTATTTATTTCATATTTTCATAATTTGCCAAAATATATAATATTTTTGCAAAATATTATTCATATTGCTCCGGTCTCTAATAATTACTATAATCGTGTTCTTCTTCTGCTTCTTCTGACGGTCAATGACGTCATAGACAATGACAATGATCCATGCCTCATTCTCACATTTTCTCCATCACTCTCTGGTACAGAAAATGTGCACTATCTCGACAATTTGTACTGGTGTACTGGAGCTTTCTTGATTGGGTTAGTTTGTACTTTTTAATTGTAAATTATTGACCATCTCTTTTGAAACACCCTGTATTTTTTCACAATTTGTATTGTGCCAGAATAAGTGTCATATTTTGGAAAATTTTTCTTGATATTGTGCCGGTCTCTAATCACCACTATAATCGTGTACTTCTTCTACTTCTTCCGGAGGTCAATGACGTCATAGACAATGACAAGGGTCCATGCCTCATTCTCACATTTTTCCATCACTCTTGTAATCCTCTGGTACAGAAAATGTGCACTATCTCGACAATAGTTAATTTCCATCACCAATTTGTACTGGTGTACTGGAGCTTTCTTGATTGGGTTAGTTTGTACTTTTTAATTGTAAATTATTGACCACCACTTTTGAAACAACCTGTATTTTTTCACATTTTTATATTATGCTAGAATAAATGTCATATTTTGGAAAAATTTCCTTGATATTGCGCCGGTCTGTAATCATCACCATAATCGTGTTCTTCTTCTACTTCTTCGGGCGGTCAGTGACCTCACAGACAATGACAAGGGTCCATACCTTATTCTCACATTTTCTCCATCACTCATCTAATTCTCTGATACAGAAAATGTGCACTATATCCACAATAGTTAATTTACGTGACCAATGTGTACTGGAGCTTTTTTTGATTGGGTTAGTTCGTACTTTTTAATTGTAAATTATTGACCACCATTTTTTAAACACCCTGTATTTTTTCATATTTTTTATATTGTGCTAAAATAAATGTCGTATTTTGGAAAAATTTCCTTGATATTGCGCCGGTCTATAATCGTGTGTAGCTCAGTTGGTAGAGCAGCTGGCTACGGACTGGAAGGTCCGGGGTTCGATCCCAGGTGGTGACAGGATTTTTTCTCGTTGCCAAACTTTCAGAACGGCCCCGAGGTTCACTCAGCCTCCTATAAAATTGAGTACCGGGTCCTTCCCGGGAGTAAAAGGCGGTCAGAGCGTGGTGCCGACCACACCACCTCATTCTAGTGCCGAGGTCATGGAAAGCATGGGGCTCTACCTCCATGCCCCCCAAGTGCCTTCATGGCATTTTACGGGGATACCTTTACCTATAATCGTGTTCTTCTTGTGTTTCTTCTGGCGGTCAATGATGTCATAGAGATAAGACCCCACGACACATTCTCACATTTTCTCCATCACTCATCTCATCCTCTGGTACAGAAAATGAGACACCATTGCACCACGCTATGTCCTTCACGAAAGAATCTTATCCCACGAGTTGTACAAAGTGTTTTGCATGAGCCACAAGATGTGGGTTTATCTTCCATGAGAAACGAGACGGAATTTCTGGAACTGAAGCCTGCATTACAAAATGAATTCTTACGTGTATGACAGAGCAATTCCTAGGACAGATTTTATGTGTGTGTGTGTCGTAAATTAGGGGGTGTGGCACTTTGCATCCTCGTAGCTACTGGTGTAGGTCATTCGTCAAAATGACATTCCTGCTTGAAATAAATGCATTGTGCAGCAGGGACGACGGAGAACGAACCGGGGGCACGTAGAGTCACGTAGATTTTGCATGCAGAGCGTCTGGAAGATCACAAATGTTGATCACACCAGCTCCGTCTGTCTGATTTATATCTGACCTCAAATACTGCATTTGGGTTGCCTTCTCTCGGAGTTTATAAAACACGTAGAAGAAACATCCCCAACTCGTATCTTGAACTGATTTGACGCAGTGCATAACAACTCAAGCGAAATTTATTTTTTGTAACTTACATGATATACAGAGTGTTTCAGGATCTCTGGGACAAACTTTGGGGATCGATAGATCTCGCAATAGCGATCATTTTTCGTGAAACGACCCATGTTCTCAAATGCCTCATTAGAACCTACGCGACATCGAAAAAAGTGACATTAACATTTATTATGAAACTAGCCGTACCCGTGCGCTCCGCTGCACCCGTTAGAAATACATATAAAGTAATTACATAATTAAAATAGGACATTTGATCCAGGGAACATTCGTGTTTGATAGAAGGATAAATCGTTTAATATGTTACTTAATTTAAATAGCATCCAAATAATTAAAATGCGATTATTTTGGTCCAGAGACACTCATTTGGTGCAATGACAATTCCTTTAACATGTTTCTTAATTTTTATTACATGAAACCATAGTTTAATGAAGATTGACATCATTTAGATTTAATGTGTATATTTTATTTTACTTGTTATAGATTTCTATTGAATTATGGTAAAAACTTAATTTTTAACCCTTGTTTTCTACGTATTCAGTAAATGGCGCTTGGCCCACTATGGTTCTGAACCCTTCAAATAACTTAAATTATATTACATATTATATTATATTATATTATATTATATTATATTATATTATATTATATTATATTATATTATATTATGTTATATTATATTATATCAGAAGTTACTGTAATAACATTATAGCATTATGTCCATCCAGAGAAACTACACTTTCCAAGGTGAAGTAATAATTAATTATACAAATCGGTTAATTTAGCTTCCGATATTACTTCATACAAACACAGAAACATTCTCTATAGGCTATCTTTCATAGCTTTCGATTGTTGCTGTCCAAGACCCCTTATAGACGAAGTCATTTGTTTTTTAATTCATTATACGGCCTTAGATGGCAGTTATTTTAATTTTGAAATTCATTTATCTCATTAAATATCAGTCCTATCAAAATTTTGCAAGGAATAAAACGTATTGGAAATTATTTTTAAAGAAACTTTTGTTATGTAACATGTTTCACAAAAATCAATAATAAGCGAGATATTTCGATTTATTTAATTCAGGCGCCCTTATAACCCCCCCCCCTTTTAAATAATGTATTTTGAATGCCATGTAGCCTAAAATCTAAGTTACAACGAACTTAATTTATATTCCAATTTTCATCGAAATCCGTTCAGCCATTATCGCGTGAAAAGGTAACAAACATATAGACAGACAGACAGACAGACAGACATACAAACAAAAATTTCAAAAAAGCGATTTTCGGTTTCAGGGTGGTTAATTATATATTATGTTAGGACCAATTATTTTTGGAAAATCGAAAATTACCAGAAAAATGTTGGCTACAGATTTATTATTAGTATAGATTAATTATTTTTCAAGTATGTTTGCTGACAAGTCATAGGTGTTCAAAGTGTTTACCCTGAACCTGATTACATTTATTACACAGTTGTAGCACTGATTATCGGACTCTCGAATATTACTGGTCTGTATGGAATTTGATCAAAAGCAGCATATATTCGCACAATCAGTTCCTCTCTGGTGGCAATTTGAGTGGTGTAAACGTTACATGTCTCCAAAGAAAAAAAGTTTAGAGGCGTGAAGTCGGGTGATCATGATGGCCACGCAACAGATTCCGCTCTTTCGGTCCATTTGGTAACTTTGCGTTTGAAAAGAAATTTTAAAAAGTTATTTTTGTTCAGATCAAATTTCTGCATATTTAAAGGAAAAAAAAATAAAATTCTTTGAATGATTCATTATCATAATACACTGCTCTCTTAAATTGACTGAGCATATTGGGAATGAAATCAATGGTTTTCCCAAAACACGCTATGAAATGTTTCATATAAAACAATTTTTATATCGAAAAGGAAGCAAAAACGAGCAAAATTGTATGAAACGTTTTTGTTTGAAATAAGAAAAATAACTCCCTGAAATTAATGTCTTTACTTATGGTACATCCTGTAAGAAGTATGGCCTTTTAAATTTCTATGCATAATTACGATATCGTGAAATTCACGGTTCGTTTTATTGTTAATGAAATGATAGAAAGTTAACATTCGTTACGCAAAATATTACAAACATTAGTAAAGCCGTCACTTATATACTTACTTACTTACTGGCTTTTAAGGAACCCAGAGGTTCATTGCCGCCCTCACATAAGCCCGCCATTGGTCCCTATCCTGAGCAAGATTAATCTATTCTCTATCATCATATCCCACCTCCCTCAAATCCATTTTAATATTATCTTCCCATCTACGTCTCGGCCTCCCTAAAGGTCTTTTTCCCTCCGGCGTCCCAACTAACACTCTATATGCATTTCTGGATTCGCCCATACATGCTACATGTCCTGCCCATCTCAAACGTCTGAATTTAATATTCCTAATTATGTCAGGTGAAGAATACAATGCGTGCAGTTCTGCGTTGTGTAACTTTCTCCATTCTCCTATAACTTCATCCCGCTTAGCTCCAAATATTTTCCTAAGCACCTTATTCTCAAACACCCTTAACCTATGTTCCTCTCTCAGAGTGAGAGTCCAAGTTTCACAACCATACAGAACAACCGGTAATATAACTGTTTTATAAATTCTAACTTTCAGATTTTTTGACAGCAGACTGGATGATAAAAGCTTCTCAACCGAATAATAACAGGCATTTCCCATATTTATTCTGTGCTTAATTTCCTCCCGAGTATCATTTATATTTGTTACTGTTGCTCCAAGATATTTGAACTTCTCCACCTCTTCGAAAGATAAATTTCCAATTTTTATATTTCCATTTCGTACAATATTCTCGTCACGAGACATAATCATATGCTTTGTCTTTTCGGGATTTACTTCCAAACCTATCTCTTTACTTGGTTCCAGTAAAATTCCCGTGTTTTCCGTAATCGTTTGTGGATTTTCTCCTAACATATTCAAGTCATCCGCATAGACAAGCAGCTGATGTAACCCGTTCAATTCCAAACCCTCTCTGTTATCCTGGACTTTCCTAATGGCATACTCTAGAGCAAAGTTAAAAAGTAAAGGCGATAGTGCATCTCCTTGTTTTAGCTCACAGTGAATTGGAAACGCATCTGACAGAAACTCCGTCAGTTATATACTATGCAAAATGTTGCTGAAAGAATTTTCAGTTTGAGTTTATCACTTCATATTAAACAGATCCACTTCACTTCGCAACCCAGAGTCACCTCTACTGTATATCCCTTTAGATTTATGTTTTCCATTCGAAGAGAAAAGCGCCTAATTCGACACTGACGTTAATAGGCTATTCCCCATTATTGGCTTTCTCGTACAAAAACAAGACCGTCTAATTGTTGTTTGAAGCAATTCAGTGTATAATCCAGCGTCAATTGCTCTGAATTCCCAGTGCGCACCATAAAAGACTTCCTTCGCAATTAGAGTGAAACAATAGAGCAACACATTGCGCTAGTAGCCGTTGCTAGGTTACATTGTCCGGGCTCGTCGATAAGTCGCCATTGATCACGTGTTTCCCTATGCATAAGCTACGGATCTGCCACTTGCTATGAATCAGTGGGAATGGAGAAAAATGTTACAATTCCAGGTCAGATTCCCAGAAAACTGTACTGCATAAAACAAGACTTCAGTGAGCAGGGGTGGCAAAAGGACTTTCCGAGCATGGCGTCGTGAAGCAGATGCGTGGGACGAAAAAAAAAATCGAAAAAATCGAAGGAGAATTGGGAGGAAAATTTAAAAGGTACGCAAAACGCGTCCTTGCAAGTGGATTGGGGGCTGTACAAAACTAAATATGTGAGCTCCAAGCCTGTTGGCCACTAGTCTCACTCCGGGTTACGCAGCTCCCCTGAAGGAGCTCTAGAAAATTTTGAAGGGGAAGCCGAAATTGGACGTAACCTCTTAGGTACCACATACGCGAGGGGGGCTGACATTGATCAATTGATCACGGAACGGGGCGAGGAGGAGTTGGCTTGTGTTTGCCGTTAGAATGGCAAGACGCCGTCATCTGTTGTTCGATGACAAAGCATGTGAAGGCCGTCGGAAGAAGCGCCGTGAAATCTAATCTGCAATTTGAGAGGTCCCTGTCCTTTCAATTGCGACTTATTGAGTGACCTCGTATATTTAATAGACTAGTTATATTATCTGAACTAGGGCATACATCGTTTATAATAAGGGTGGAATATATATGGGGAAGGGCATATAGGTCCGTGGCCCATTTCTTATAGGGCTCATCCCGTCATTTGTCTTACGCCTGAGGAAAACCACGGAATACCTTAGGCGAGATGAGTTGTCTCATGTATAAGAGACTAGCCAATTTGGCTATTATGTAGGAGGTGATTGTTGTCATGAGCCTTGTTGAATCGTCTCAATTTTGAGACAAGCCATTTGGCTATATAATGGCTCAATTACGAAGAGGGGGAGAGATGTAATTAGTTGATTAATTTAAAGTAATAAGGGAGATTAATGGGGACATGAGTGCAGGTCCGTGGCCCATTTCTTTTAGGGCTCATCCCGACATTTGTCTTAGCGCCTTAGGAAAACCACGCGGAAACTGAGGTCCTCAATATGAAGAGAAATAAGCAGGGTTGCCAACCGTTCCGATTTCCGCGGGACAGTCCCAATTTTCACTTCGTTGTCCCGCGTCCCGTCATGACATCAGTCGGGACGGTAAATGTCCCGATTTTTGGGACTTTAAAGACATAAGATTATATAATTTCAAATGTTTTCCTTAATTTATGCTCAATTTAAATTTCTGATGTCTACAAATATCACAGCTGCAATAACATAAATTCGAGATAATTACTTACAAATAGCTTTTAGAGAACCCGGAGGTTCATTGCCACCCTCACATAAGCCCGCCATCGGTCTCTATCCTGAGCAAGATTAATCCAGACCCTACCATCGTATCCCAACTCCCTCAAATCCATTTTGATATTATCCTCCCATGTACGTCTCTGCCTTCCCAAAGAACTTTTTCCCTCCGGGCTTCCAACTAACACTCTATATGCATTTCTGGATTCGCCCATACGTGCTACATGCCCTGCCCACCTCAAACGTCTGGATTTAATATGCGTGCAGTTCTATGTTGTGTAACTTTCTCCATTCTCCTGCAACTTCATCCCTTTTGGCCCCAAATATTTTCCTAAGAACCTTATTCTCGAACACTCTGAACCTCTGTTCCTCTGGTGAAGTGACAGTCCAAGTTTCACAACCATACAGAACTACCGGTAATATAACTGTTTTATAAATTTTCTAACGTTCACCTTTTTTGAGAGCAGACTAGATGACAAAAGCTTCTCAACCGAACACTAACAGGCATTTGCTGTATTTATTCTGCGTTTAATTTCCTCCCAAGTGTAATTTTTTTTATTTGTTACTGTTGCTCCAAGATATATAGGGCATAATAATAATAATAATAATAATAATAATAATAATAATAATAATAATAATAATAATAATGGTAACACAGTATTAACAATATCAATGTTTTGTTTATTTGTCATTTCTCATCTTTAAGTTGTGAGGTGTTTTCTAAATGGTTGAATAATTTACGAAATAGTGGGCCTATATTTTCCTCCTGGACTTCTCGCATATTATGTTGGTAATTAGGATTAGTATGATCTAAATATTAAAATCTATTTTGTCGGGGAAAATGAAATTCATTGGTTTGACTAAACAGTTTACGATTCACGAGACATAACCTAAAAATATATTTGCTTGCTTGCATTTTCATCAGTTTCCTTTACTGCAAACAGAAACTGTTGCTGCCAAAGTAACAGTTAGAAAATAACTGCCAGTTGTAATATTTGTCAGTACCCCGAAATTCGAAACGAAGTTGGTACAAGAAATAAATCCCGAAAAGACAAAGTATATGATTATGTCTCGTGACGAGAATATTGTACGAAATGGAAATATAAAAATTGGAGATTTATCTTTTGAAGAGCTGGAGAAGTTCAAATATCTTGGAGCAACAGTAATAAATATAAATGATACTCGGGAGGAAATTAAACACAGAATAAATATGGGAAATGCGTGTTATTATTCACTTGAGAAGCTTTTATCATCTAGTCTGCTGTCCAAAAAATCTGAAAGTTAGAATTTATAAAATAGATATATTACCGATTGTTCTTTATGGTTGTGAAACTTGGACTCTCACTTTGAGAGAGGAACATAGGTTAAGGGTGTTTGAGAATAAGGTGCTTAGGAAAATATTTGAGGCTAAGAGGGATGAAGTTACAGGAGAATGGAGAAAGTTACACAACACAGAACTGCACGCATTGTATTCTTCACCTGACATAATTAGGAACATTAAATTTGAGATGGTCAGGGCATGTAGCACGTATGGGCGAATCCAGAAATGCATATAGAGTGTTAGTTGGGAGGCCGGAGGGAAAAAGACCTTTAGGGAGGCCGAGACGTAGATGGGAGGATAATATTAAAATGGATTTGAGAGAGTGGGATATGATGATAGAGAATGGATTAATCTTGCTCAGGATAGGGACCAATGGCGGGCTTATGTGAGGGCGGCAATGAACCTCCGGGTTCCTTAAAAGCCAGTGAGTAAGTAAGTTGGTACAAGAAAATTCAACCTGAGAGCTAGAAAATCACTATAATCCACTAGCATATGTGTTAATAGGGCAGGAATGGTTAGGTTTCACCCTTACGGTATGAAGTTGATCTGGATTATAGAAGAAAAGCTGACTCCAATCTTATAAAATCACCAGAAAGTTTTTTTTCCAGAAGAAATAAATTGGATGACGAAGACACCACTGCGAGAGGTGCAAGTAGCGTTACAGTTTCGTGGTCTAGGCTTGCATGGTCTTGCGGCTGGACACGCCGCCCGCGCGGGGGATCGATCCCCGGTCTTCCCAATCGCAGCATGTCATGCACGCTACCTTGGGCTCGGCTTTCTACGTCCTTCAGACGAGCGTTCACCCCACTGGAATTCGATTTACAACGAGTAGCCCACGCTTCAGTCCTTCCCGGTAACTAGCGGCCACTGCGAACTCTGGAATTCGGTGGCGCAACCCAGCATAGCACTGCAGTTGCAGGGAAGCACACTTTCTCCGTATCAGTGACTCACACCGGGGAACCGGACCGGACCGGACGGCGCTGACACCAATCCTGCAATCTTATCACTCCTACAACTGGTAATGCATCTGCGTGCACAATACAACTACCTTTATCGACAGTAATTCCTTCTACAATTATACAGGAATTAGAAATTACACTAAAATAAAATTAATAACTACAAAAATAATAAGAAAGATATAATATTATATATCAAGAGTGAATGAAAACGATAATTCTACAAATTTTGAAATTACCAACAGAAAGGCAAACCAAAACTGGGAAGATCATTAAAACGTCTGGCAGAGAATGACGTTTGTTATTGTTGTTATTATTATTATTATTACTATTATTATTATTATTATTATTATTATTATTATTATCATCATCATCTTGATTGTATTTACATTGCTGGTGATGTGGAAAAGAAGCCATGATGGCCTTAACTCCAGCAAAGTAAATAAATAAATAAATAAATAAATAAACAAATAAATAAATAAATAAGTAAATAAATAAATAAATAAATAAATAAATAAATAAATAAATAAATAAATAAATAAGTAAATAAATAAATAAGTAAATAAATAAATAAATAAATAAATAAGTAAATAAATAAATAAGTAAATAAATAAATAAGTAAATAAATAAATAAATAAGTAAATAAATAAATAAGTAAATAAATAAATAAATAAGTAAATAAGTGAGTAAGTAAATAAATAAGTAAATAAGTAAGTAAATAAATAAATAAGTAAGTAAATAGATAAATAAATAAATAAATAAATAAATAAATAGTAAGTAAGTAAATAAATAAATAAGTAAATAAGTAAATAAATAAATAAATAAGTAAATAAATAAATAAGTAAATAAATAAATAAGTAAATAAGTGAGTAAGTAAATAAATAAATAAATAAGTAAGTAAATAAATAAATAAGTAAATAAATAAATAGTAAGTAAATAAATAAATAAGTAAATAAATAAATAGTAAGTAAATAAATAAATAAGTAAATAAGTAAATAAATAAATAAGTAAATAAATAAATAAGCGAATAAATAAATAAATAAGTAAATAAATAAATAAATAAATAAATAAATAAATGAGTAGACAAGTGGAGAGACACACACAGACAAAGAAGGATGCTAACAAACAAATTAATTAATTAATTAAGATAAGTAGAGAGACATATATACAAACAAACGTGCAAACCACCAATCAAATAAATAAATAAATAAATAAATGATTATATAAGTGGAGGGACACACAGATATACAATCAAGGATGCAAAGAATCAATCAAATGTTTTGAAAGAAAACAAGCTTAAAATATAATAATAGAGGTGTCAAACATATACAGGGTGATTGACGACGATTTACCGTCACTTACGAAGCTCATTTCCGAAGACAATTTGAACAGAAAATGTCATATATAAATATTTGTCCTAATCTCAATGGTTTCAGAGTTGCACTAATTTGAAATTGTTTGTAAAATAATTACCATTATTCTTTAGTTTTAAGGGTAAAAGAATATTACAGATAAAGAATGAACTATTTAGGAGTATCATTTCTTTAATTAGCTAGTATTCTGAATCTAAAAATGTGTTGTGAATTCAATAGTTTTTTCGTACACTTTTTTTTTCTTTCGATTTTTAACCACAAAATTACATTTTCATTACGCATCTATCACAATTGTTACAAATCACGCCACTCTTGTAAATTCTTCAAGACTGCACATTAGGATGCGTAATTAAAGTGTAAAGAATCAAGTTCCTAAAGTCGTATGATTTGTAACAATTTTTGTGATAAGAGCGTAAAAATGGTGTAATTTTTAGTTAAAAATTGAAAAACAAAATCTGTACAAAGCAATAAACAACACATTTTTAGCTTCAGAACACTAGCCAATTAAATAAATGATACTTCTGAATAGTTCATTCTCTATTTGTAATATTCTTTTACCCTTAAAACTAAAGAAAGACAGGTATTTTACTAACAACTTCAAATTAATGTAACTCTGAAAATACTGAGATTAGAAAACATGTTTATATGACCTTTTTGCTCACAATATCTTCGGAAATAAGCTCCGTAAGTAACGGTAAATCCTCGTGAAACACCCTGTATATGTATGAATCACAAACATGGCCCAAATGGACTGAACGAGTTTTGGGATCACACTCTACAGTGCTATTCCATACGAAATCGATCAGTAAAAAACCTCGCATTTTTAATACTCTAATTTTTTCCCTATTTATACAAGGTGCTGAGGAGAGTGCATTTTCAAAAATATACTATCGAAAGTCAAACGGTTTTCGTACTATTAAGCGACAAATTTAACGTATTTTAGAAAAACAAGCCTCTTTCAGCGCTCAGAACTCTGGAACCATTTACTGCAGAACATTGAACGGGAGCTCATTTTGAAGCTGACATTTGGTAGGTTATGATAAGAAGTAATACTTACTTTTATTCTATACAAAGAGACAGATAATCTGATTTTACTTACTTTTAGGCTTTTTTGCCCATTTGTAAAAATATAAAAAATATTGAGAAAAAACCTTGCATTATTAAGAGGGATTCGGCATTGTTTGCTTAGTGACTCGGCAATAAGTTTCGAGGGTATTAAATAAATTATTTTCACACGCCTGGACTTGAACGGCGCAGTATCTCACACACTGGCCGAGAGCTGAAGATAAGCGAGAATTGGGCGTCATTTTACTCCTGTGTTTATGAAAACTTGTGATAAAACTAACCCAGCCATGACTGCTAGACGACACATCACGTGTTTGTCTCCTGGCCTTGCTTGTCTCGGCTACCTACAGTCAGCTGGTTAGTTCACGCGCGTACTATTTATTTTCTTTATTTGATATTTTCAATACTTTCTTATCAACGGTTCATCAGTAAAAATATGTGTTTATTTGTACTTTCAATGCGGAATCTAACCATATATTTTAAAAATATTTTTTCGTGGGCAAAGGCGTCTTAATGAAGAAAAATCTAAATTTCTCCACTTCCATAAAATGTAAGAAAAACTGTTTACATGTCAATATAAACTACAATTTCTCAGCATCAAAATAAACCATGATTTTGATCATTGGGTGAAAGGGTTTCGGAGCCACAACAGTTTAAAGTTGCTAATTTTATGAAAATGCGATAAATTTAAATATTTTAAATTTAAACACTATGAAGTTCTGATGCCTCAAACTTTGCACAAAGCATTGTATCACAGTTGTCTTTCTTACTTACTTACAAATGGCTTTTAAGAAACCCGAAGGTTCATGCCGCCCTCACATAAGCTCGCCAGCGGTCCCTATCCTGTGCAAGATTAATCCAGTCTCTATCATCATATCCCACCTCCCTCAAATCCATTTTAATATTATCCTCCCATCTACGTCTCGGCCTCCCTAAAGGTCTTTTTCCCTCCGGTCTCCCAACTAACACTCTATATGCATTTCTGGATTCGCCCATACGTGCTACATGCCCTGCCCATCTCAAACGTCTGGATTTAATGTTCCTAATTATGTCAGGTGAAGAATACAATGCGTGCAGTTCTGTGTTGTGTAACTTTCGCCATTCTCCTGTAACTTCATCCCTCTTAGCCCCAAATATTTTCCTAAGCACCTTATTCTCAAACACCCTTAACCTATGTTCCTCTCTCAATGTGAGAGTCCAAGTTTCACAACCATGCAGAACAACCGGTAATATAACTGTTTTATAAATTCTAACTTTCAGATTTCTGGACAGCAGACTGGATGATAAAAGCTTCTCAACCGAATAATAACAACACAGTTGTCTACGGACAGAAAAAGTTTAATTGTATTTAGAAATTGTAAGGTCAATTTTCTCTATATTTCGGTCGATTTGAGATGGAATAGCTCTACAATTTATTATTATTTTCAGTAACCGAAGCTGCGTGTATGCGTGGATTTAATCAGATGTGTGTAAGGTGGCGTCAGATATTTCAGCTTCCTTTGAAAGAAAAGGAAGGACCGTCCGGTAGGAGCTGTACAAAGAGCTGCGTTAATCAGAAAGCAATTACCGTAGCTGCCCCAGTAGCCGGCCGCACGATAGACTAGCGCCATGAATCACTCGGGGCGCCCCAATAAATCATTTTGACAAGTTGCAGCTTTATACGTCGATTTAAATTTCGGTCAGCGCCATTAGTGTTCGATTCTCCAAGTCTCGACGTCGTGACATAACAGATGAAAGAGAAAGGAAATGACGTAGTTGGGGGACTCTACACCCGGAAGTTCAGCAACAAATGACCTAGAAATGATAGGCCTACTTCTATGTAAATAATTTGAGTACAGTCCATAAAAAATATTGTCTTTACCAGGGGTTCCCATAGTTCTGTTGAAATTTAACCCTTAAATTGACAAAGTATCCTATAGGATACATCAGGTTAATAGGCTGTATGCTATAATTTTAATAGAACAATAGAAAAAAAAATTGGTAGGAAAATTAAAATTACACAATTCTATAATACTGCACAACATATAAAATATGGACATTGCGATAGTTGTTTTCTTTACGGTCCGATACGGTTTAATAAACTAGTGTGAGAAATGAAGTTTTGCCAATTTAAGAGTTAATAGCATGGATGAATATATAATAGGATGCGAAACTTAATGAGTTTCCCGTAACACATACTAGAGGCGCTGTTGTAGAAATTGATCTTGCTGCCATCTATATGTGGTAGAGGCGTTATTACAAATAGCAGCGCACCAAGTAGCGAAAAGAGTAATTACTCCATGCATTTAGCAGCGCACCTGGTGACGAAAATGTTAAACTGTGCAGAAAGTATTCCCTCCCGCCCTCATCGATATTCAAAAACTAACCCAATTTAAAATAAAACATTTACAGTTTTATTCCTCACAGCATATTCTACTGAAAATTCTTACTGGAGCCAACAGGAAGATAAAAGAGACGATGTGTTTTACACTACCCGATTAAAATATAACCAGACAGAGACAAAAAATAAAGCAAAAGGTTAGATAATTGGGATTTTATTCTTTGGGCATTTATTGTACAGCACAATGGAAAAGTCTGCAAGAACTACGTAGATAGTTCGATTTATTATATTATTATTACTTTACAATACATTCAACACTATTTTTAAAACGTCCATAAACATCACTGTTTAACATACACTGCTTATACACACACGTATCACTTTATGTTCACTTAATTAGTAAGTTTCAGACCGCCATCTTCTCTCCTCGACTCTCCCATACAATATCTCGAACGGATAAATAGAGAACTCTCGGTAATGTACCCAACACGTAGTTCTAATGTTCACCACCTACGACGTCGGGCGCTGATCACCTTATTTCAGATCACCAAATCTAGATGGTGCTGACCGCAGTTTCGCATCCTATTATATATTTATCCATGGTTAATAGGCTATAACATGGGAAGAATTCTACACATGTTATGACTTCTTACTGACTGATTAAAGACAGTTTAACGGGCGTTGCATGCATTCAGTTCACCTCAGTCTGTTGTGAAATACTGCAGGGATTACTAATTCGTGCGTGATGTAGTGCAAGCTACGCTAGGTATTGTGTTTTTTAATTGCTTAAGAACACTGAAGGAATTATTCATTAGTGTGACCTATTGTAATATTTTTCTAACTGTTTAGGAACATTGAAGGAATTACTCATTCGTGTATATTGTAGTGCAACCTACTTTATTTTTTCCTATTCTAGAGTGTAAATAACATAGTCTAGGTTGTAAAAACAAATTCTGTTATTTTTAAGTAGTGTGAAGCCAAAAAACCTACAAAAGTCATAATTATGTTGAAATTCAAAGCGGAAGTAGATCCTAGTTAATTCATGCAATGACAGATGTCACCAGTAGTAGATGACTTGGATGGAAAAAATGTTTTCTGAAAATTTTTTTTCCGTACCTACATTTATAACCTAATGGTAGAGATTGGATCAATCTTGCATAGAATAGGGATCGATGGCGGGCTTATTTGAGGGCGGCAATGAACCTGCGGGTTCCTTAAAAACCGTAAATAAGTAAGTAAGTAAGACACAGAATGGATACGCTGGGGATTAAAATTTCACTTACATCCGAATTCTTAGTTAAGGAAAAGATCATTTCCGTGACTGAGAGCTTTCCTGCTTCTTTTATTACACAGAATAACGATTCGAAAGAAAGACTCCCAGACTGCACGAAGATAGCATCTCGGTGATATTGGGAACAACCATGAATATCCCTGTCAGGGTAACTCTCAGCGGAAACAGAAGCCCGGACTTCCAGCACGCTACCGGATACAACACATGCAACCTATAATTGTCCGAGATTATCCAAATAATTATACAGCAGGTCGCTTACATCGCTTGCCAACTTCGTTGCCTCTCCCTGACAACTACTATAATGACTGCCAGGTACGTAGGCTGCAGATTTTAGGTAGTTTCTGCGCATACAGAATCACTCGATTTCGTGACAATCGATTTAAATAGGTTTTTGGAGATTTTTAGTTATTTCGTGACACAATCAGTTTAAACAAGTTTTTGGAGATGTGTAGTTATTTCGTGACACAATCAGGTTAAATAGGTTTTGCAGGTTTGTAGTTATTTCGTGACACAATCAGTTTAAATAGGTTTTTGGAGATTTGTACTTATTTCGTGATACAATCAGTTTAAAATTGTTTTTGCAGATTTGTAGTTATTTCGTACCAACTACTTTAAATAGGTTTTGCAGATTTGTAGTTATTTCGTGACACAATCAATTTAAAATTGTTTTTGCAGATTTGTAGTTATTTCGTGACACAATCAGTTTAAAATTGTTTTTGCAGATTTGTAGTTATTTCGTACCAACTACTTTAAATAGGTTTTGCAGATTTGTAGTTATTTCGTGACACAATCAATTTAAAATTGTTTTTGCAGATTTGTAGTTATTTCGTGACACAATCAGTTTAAAATTGTTTTTGCAGATTTGTAGTTATTTCGTGACACAATCAGTTTAAAATTGTTTTTGGAGATTTGTAATTATTTCGTGACATAATCAGTTTATTTTTATTATTATTATTTTATTTATTTATTTATTTTTTTTTTGGAAATCTGTAGTTATTTCACTAATCTTCAAGTTACTTAAACAATTTATAAGATATTTATTGCATACAAATTACAAGACATTATTTTTATGTTAAGTATTTTGATGACAGCTAATACAGACAGCTGCCACACACACTAGATCCGATCCCAGGCGCCAGACTTACACGACACAGGGATACAAAATTTGATCCCATATTATGAAAAATGTCTCAATTCAGTTGGGGAATATATTGAAAAGAACTGAACTGCTGTATCTGTTCCAATAAATATTTCCATGAAATTGTGTTTTCTTTCTGTAAACGGCCGCAGGGAAACTTATTTTCTGGACGGCCGTCGTAATTGCGGTCGAATGGCCAAAATTTGTACAAGCACTTGTTTTGACTTCATTAACATGGTGGAAGAAAAAAAAGAACTTTTCTATCTGCCCCCATGAGAATGTTTGTCAGTCATCTGGATTAGACAGGCGATCTCTCTGGTCTTACCCTAATGAAGGAACCTGTATGTAGTTCCGAAACGATGAAAGAGTAATGGAACGGAGAAAAATTATCTCCGGCACCGGGATTTGAACCCGGGTTTTCAGCTGTACGTGCTGATGCTTTATCCACTAAGCCACATCGGATACCCATCCCGGTGTCGGACAGAATCGTCTCAGTTTAAGTTCCAACTCTTGGGTTCCCTCTAGTGGCCGCCCTCTGCACTACGTCATAGATTTCTATGAACGTAGGACTGAAGTCCACACATGTGCTGATTCTGTCCGACACCGGGATGGGTATCCGGTGTGGCTTAGTGGATAAAACATCAGCACGTACAGCTGAAAACCCGGGTTCAAATCCCGGTGCCGGAGAGAATTTTTCTCCGTTCCATTACTCTTTCATCGTATGATGACGCAGAATATCTGCATGGAAATATCATATGTACTTCGGTACATTAAAATAATATATAGTTCCGAAACGTTGGAAATGTCAAGTTCCAGGAGACGGTAGATTACCCAAAAACCTAATTCTGATCACAGTCATCATGAAAGTCTGTAAGTCGTGTAATTTCATTTAAGTTATTATTTTCATTCCGGAAAAACACTTGAATGGGTTCTCCACCTGTTCATGACGCATAATGGCTTTGTCTATTCAAACTAAATTCGAACACCAAGGTAACAAGTGTGGAGGAATGTGTCTGTGCGATTGTATCTCGATAGACGTCACATTTGGCAGTCTTCCCAAATTAGTACAGCCCCGGAAAACATTAGATACATAAAACAGGTTGCGCCTGTAATATAAACAAATTAAAGAAGCTAGACAAGGACAGAGAGCGGAAAAAAGAAAATCAACGTACCGCAACAAAAGGGCAATTATTCGCAGGCGGCCTTGACGTGACGCGTCACACCGCTACGGATGTCGCAGTACCGGGCGTGCTCAACAGATGGCAGCAGGAGGGGTCCTTCCCGTCTATATAAAATGATGACCAATTGGGCGGAAAGCAAACGAGGTTATATTCGCATGACGATAAATTTGGCGAAGGATGCAAAGGAGTACAGCTAACAGTTTATCTGGCCAATAACTCAAGACAGCGATCCCGGGGGAAGCATCGGGCCCTGGGGAGCGCAGAGGAAAGAGCTCCATGGTGTGAAATATGATCCGGTGGGCGAGATTGTGCGACACACGATTTTGACGTCTTCCTCAACACAAGACGCTTCGTTTCCCAGCTCTCGTTATTTCGGATTTCGACGCCGCATACAGACTTCTTTCTAACTTATGATTGGATTGTGTAAGAGAGCTCTGTGAGATTTCATGATATGAACATGGTGCAGTATTTTTCTTTTAATTTAAACAAAGTTCCTCTAAAATAGAGGTTGCCCTGAAGGACAAAATATACCAAGAATACAAGTATTAGTGAAAATGTGTACAATTTTATGAAAATCTTTCCGTGAAAAATATAAACTGTCCAGCCACAAATAAATCTATCCAACAATTATCCATCATCTTATAAATACGTCCTTTCACCTGTAAATGCATCTATTCATTAATAAATCATGAACACACCTATAAATCCATCCATCCACCTATAAATCTACCCATCAATTTAAAAATTCAACCATTTACCTATAAATTTGTCCCTCAATTTAAGAATCCATCCATTCATCTAACCCCCAATTTAAAAATCCATCTATTCACCTGGAAATCTATTCCTAAACTAAAAAATCCATCCACCCACCTATAAAATACTGTAATCCCTCAATTTAAGAATCCATTCATTCATCTATAAATCTAGCCCTCAATTTAAAAATCCATCCACCTGTAAAACTATCTCTCAATTTAAAAATCCACCCATCCACCTATAAATCTGTCCCTCAATTTAAAAATCTATTCATCCACCTATAAATCTATCCCTCAATTTAAAAATCCATCCATCTATAAATCTATTCCTCAATTTAAAAATCCATCCACCCACCAATAAATCTATTCCTAAATTTAAAAATCCACCTATAAATCTATTCCTCAATTTAAAAATCTATCCATCCACTTATAAATCTACCCCTCAATTTAAAAATTCAACCATTTACCTATAAATTTGTCCCTCAATTTAAGAATCCATCCATTCATCTAACCCCCAATTCAAAAATCCATCTATCCACCTGAAAATTTATCCCTAAATTTAAAAATCCGTCAACCTGTAAATCTATCCCTCAATTTAGAAGTTCATTCAACCGCCTATAATTCTATCCCTCAATTTAAAAGTCCATCTATCCACCTATAAATCTATACCTCAATTTAAAAATCTATTCATCCACCTATAAATCTATCCCTTAATTTAAAAATCCATCCACCAATAAATCTATCCCTCAATTTAAAAATCAATCTATCCACCTTTAAATCTATCCCTCAATTTAAAAATCCATCCACCCAGCAATAAATCTATCCCTCAATTTAAAAATCTATCTATCCACCTATAATTCTATCCCTCAATTTAAAAATCCATCCACCCAGCAATAAATCTATCCCTCAATTTAAAAATCTATCCACCTATAAATCTATTCCTCAATTTAGAAATCCATCCACCCATCAGTAAATCTATCCCTCAATTTAAAAATCTATCTATCCACCTATAAATCTATCCCTCAATTTAAAAATCTATCTATCCACCTATAAATCTATCCCTCAATTTAAAAATCAATCTATCCACCTGTAAATCTATTCCTCAATTTAAAAATCAATCTATCCACCTATAAATATATTCCTCAATTTAAAAATCCATCCATCCACCTGTAAATCTAGCTCTCAATTTCAAAATCTATCCATCCACCTATAAATGTATAATCTATTCCTCAATTTAAAAATCTATCTATCCAGCTATAAATCTATTCCTCAATTTAAAAATCCATCCATCCACCTATAAATTTATCCCTCAATTTAAAAATCCATCCACCTACAAATATATTCCTCAATTTAAAAATCCATCCACCCACCAATAAATCTATCCCTCAATTTAAAAATCCATCCATCCACCTGTAAATCTATCCCTCAATTAAAAAATCTATCTATCCGCCTATAAATCTATTCCTCAATTTAAAAATCTATCCATCCGCCTATAAATCTATTCCTCAATTTAAAAATCTATCCATCCACCTATAAATCTATTCCTCAATTTAAAATCTATCCATCCACCTATAAATCTATTCCTCAATTTAAAAATCTATCCATCCACCTATAAATCTATTCCTAAATTTAAAAATCTATCCATCCACCAATAAATCTATCCCTCAATTTAAAAATCTATCTATCCGCCTATAAATCTATTCCTCAATTTAAAAATCTATCCATCCACCTATAAATCTATTCCTCAATTTAAAATTTATCCATCCACCAATAAATCTATCCCTCAATTTAAAAATCTATCTCTCCACCTATAAATCTATTCCTCAATTTAAAAATCTATCCATGCACCTATAAATCTATCCCTCAATTTAAAAATCTAGTATATCCGCCTATAAATCTATTCCTCTATTTAAAAATCTACATATCCGCCTATAAATCTATCCCTCAATTTAAAAATCTATCTCTCCACCTATAAATCTATTCCTCAATTTAAAAATCTATCCATCCACCTATAAATCTATCCCTCAATTTAAAAATCTATATATCCGCCTATAAATCTATCCCTCAATTTAAAAATCTATCTATCCGCCTATAAATCTATTCCTCAATTTAAAAATCCATCCACCTATAAATCTATTCCTGAATTTAAAATTTATCCATCCACCAATAAATCTATCCCTCAATTTAAAAATCTATCTATCCGCCTATAAATCTATTCCTCAATTTAAAAATCTATCCATCCACCTATAAATCTATTCCTCAATTTAAAAATCTATCCATCCACCAATAAATCTATCCCTCAATTTAAAAATCTATCTATCCACCTATAAATCTATTCCGCAATTTAAAAATCTATCCATCCACCTATAAATCTATTCCTCAATTTAAAAATCTATCCATCCACCAATAAATCTATCCCTCAATTTAAAAATCTATCTCTCCACCTATAAATCTATTCCTCAATTTAAAAATCTATCCATCCACCTATAAATCTATTCCTCAATTTAAAAAATCTATCCGCCTATAAATCTATTCCTCAATTTAAAAATCTATCCATCCACCTATAGCCTAAATCTATCCCTCAAAATTTATAAATCAGTCCACCTATCTAAAAATTCATCCATTCATCAACAAATTCATCTATCTGCCTAATAAATCATGTATGTGCGTATAAATTCACCTCGCCACTTACAAATCTAGCGCTCATTGTACAACTCCATGCTCCTCCTCCATGGCAAAAAATATATATCATTTTCCAAATAAATACTTGCGTTTAGTGTCATCATGCAGCTTACATAGTTTTAATAGTCTCGGGCAAACTGGGCTGCAGTAATGTTATCAACATGTTATTACTCGTATTTGCCGAGTTATCTCAACTTGTCAACAGAGAAGAGTCGACTGACTGAACGCTTGATTGGTTGACCGACTGACCTAATTGACGTCTGACTACTTGCTGACCGAATGAATCACCGCAGACTGAATCACCACACGTCTGAGTAATCAGATATACGGAATTCAGAGTTGCTATTGAAAGTGTGTGTCAGTATTCTACGCTCTTGTAAACAAAATGATCCAGTAAAGATTTTATTGATTAACATCTCAATTCGTCATGAAAGCAAGTATGTCAATACGTGCATTTGGGACCAAGAAAAAGGAAAGAATGAAGAGTGAAGTTATGAAAGAAGAAATGAATGAAAGAATAGACAAGTAAAGAAATCAATAAATGATTAAACAAAGCAAAAAATAGAAATAAATCTATACTAATGATAAATCTGTATCCGAAATTTTTCTGGTAATTTTCGATTCTCCAAAAATAATTGGTCCTAACATATATAATTAACCACCCTGAAACCGAAAATCACTTTTTTCAAATTTTTGTCTGTCTGTCTGTTACCTTTTCACGCGATAATGGCTGAACCGATTTATATGAAAATTGGAATATAAATTAAGTTCGTTGTAACTTATTATTATTATTGTTATCCAAATATTGAAACCCTATTTTACCTTTGGTATATTAGGGTTGTAGTTTGTTACATGTGAAATACATTATGTAGTGATAATACACAATTTTAAAGAATTAATAGTAGGTGTGAATCATAGTTACAATATAAATACACTAATTAAGATACAGTAAACAATACTAACTACGTTATGCAATAATTACTTTCAAGTAAGACAAAATGAAATAAAATTAGAAATTATAATCGAAGGTGTAGAGAAATTGCAAGATTAATACATTAATTTGTGATCTTATACATAATTTTAAGCAATATTAATGAGATAATGCACAGAATTGGCGTAGTTACAAATAAAACACCTTTTGTATAGTTGGTTTGCGATAGTAAAAAAAAAAAAAAACAAAATTACTTATGGTTACAAACTATATACCTGTCATCAAGTACTCAACAATAGTAAAATCTATAATACAAACATAGTTATTGTTGTTATTACTATTATTATGTCCCAAAGATAGACACCTTGTTTTGCATAGTGCATTAGGATTTTATAACATCATTAATTTATATACAATTAACAGCTACAGTCTTGCGTGGATGTGGTGTATAAACTGTGAATTGTTTGCAACAACATTTTTTTCTAAGAAAATGGTAAAGGGGTGTGGAGTAATTTAAATAGATTTTAGGCTATATGGTACTCAAAATACTTTATTTGAAAGGGGGGTTATAATGGGGCCTGAATTAAATAAATCGAAATATCTCGCTTATTATTGATTTTTGTGAAAAATGTTACATAACAAACGTTTCTTTAAAAATGATTTCCGATAAGTCTTAGTCTTTGTAAAAGTTTGATAGGACTGATATTTAATGAGATAAATGAGTTTTAAAATTAAAATGACGCTAAGGCGGCAATGAAATAAAAAATGACTCCGTCTATAAGGGGCCTTGGACAACAACAGTCGAAAGATATTAAACATAGCCCACAGAGAACGTTTTTGTATTTGTATGAAGTAATATCGGATGCCAAATTAACCGATTTGTATAATTAATTATTATTTCACCATTGGAAAGTGTAGTGAGTCGAGGACAGGTAAAATTAAAATAACTTCTTATGCACAGAAAACTTAATAGGCTATTTTGTACATTCATTA